>NC_016520.1:716783-908229 GCF_000236905.1 Tetrapisispora phaffii CBS 4417
GTTTATAACTGAATACTTGATGATTCGTTGTTAAGGCCAAATCTTTTTATAAACGTTTTATCCTCTTCTTCCATTTAAGATCGTTTGTCATATCTCAAAAAAGCTGACAGCAGAACGATAAATACGTTACAGTAATAATAAAGTTCTTCCTTTTCTTTTTATTTTACATCCCCCATTCCATTCATTAACTTATTTTTCGTTTGTCTTTATTTTGCATAGATCTAATTAATATTGACACATAGATCTCCAATCATTCGCTATAAAATATTAATAATAATAATATTTCACAGTTTATCACGTCATGTCGGACTACGAGGCTCTATTGAAATTTAACAAAGTTCCAATAAATAAGGAAATGATCAATTACATTTGTGCCCTTACTGAATCTATCATTAACATTAAGAATAGTAACAGCATGGTCTCCATTGCATTACCACCTCCTCCATTAGCTAAATTTATTAAAAATATTTGTGTGAAATCAAATGTGCAGACCCCAACTTTAATGGCAACAACTGTTTTATTAGAAAAATTGAAAAAAATTATACCATCAAATGTATATGGTATTGAATCTACAAGGCATAGAATTTTCTTAGGTTGTTTGATTTTATCTGCAAAATCACTAAATGATTCATCACCATTGAATAAGCATTGGGCAAAATATACCGAAAGTTATATCCATTTACGTGAAGTTAACACCATCGAAAGGGAACTTTTGAATTACTTTGATTGGAATGTCAGTATATCGCAAGAAGAATTATTCTCTTCTTTATCATATTTTTTGGAACCAATTAAACAAGACATGATGATGAAACAAAGACAAAATTCTTTATTGATGAACATCCCATCAGTAAACTCATCCTCTATCCAATTACAAGAGGATCTTTCATGCATTAATCACCATAATAACATTCCACTCGAAGAGACAAAAACTTCTTTATTATCTTATTCGAATTCAGACTATTCATTACCTTCTCTGGCGTCGTTCCAATCTTATACAGACAAAGACCACTCTCCATCAAGTGTTGCTAGTAGTTTGGTTGATGAAGATAATATTTGTAACAATGATTCGATTGAGATCATTGATGAAATTAATTCCAAATACATTGACAACATTACCCAACATAATAAGATCACTATTAAAAGATCTGCAGCATTACATTCATTCTTCTAACTCTCGGTTTTAAAACTATATCAAAGAAGTCATTTACTAGTTCCCAAATTATGCATCCATTATATATAATTTATTCTTTTTAATTATTTTCTATTGGCAAATACAATATTTATGTAGTACAGATTCACTTTTATATGTGTATACTATAAATTATATTTACGATATGACTAGAACTAGCCTGAACAAGTTAAGTTTCTAAATATAGCATAAGTAATGTATATGTATATTTATATGCAAATGATTAACAAAAAACCTTAACATAATTAATTACTATTTTTCATTTATATGTAATTATATTGAACATTTCAAATTCCTATATACTCCAATATACATTCCAAACTAACTGTATAAGTCATCATCTTCTTCGGCAGCACCAGAAGCAAAATCAGCACCAGAAGCGCCAGTGGTGCCATTATTAGCATCACTGTTTGCACCTAAAGTTGAGTCACCAAAGTTGAAATTACTAAATTGACCTCTAGAGGCCTTCATTTGTTGTGAATATGCTTCATAACGACGTAATTCGGCATCGGAGACAGAACGTTTGGCTGTTTTCATAGCTTCAGCAAAATGTTCTTTTGTGATAAATGGAACTGGGTCGACTTCTTCAACTTCAGCTTCTTGTTTGACATCGGACATTTCAACATCTTCTTCGGATTTCACTTTTTTGCTTTCAGCAAGTTTGTGAGCTTCGATAGAATCTTTGATAGCAAATTTAGCAGCTCTTTGGGCAATGTATGATAAATCAGCACCAGAGAAACCTTGTGAAGCTTTAGCAATAGCACGTAAGTCTAAACCAGGTTCTAATGGAGATTTTCTTAATTGAGCTTCTAAAATAGATAATCTACCAACTTCATCAGGTAGTGGAACGTAAATCAATTGATCTAATCTACCTGGTCTTAGAATAGCTGGATCGATTTGATCTGGTCTATTTGTTGCACCAATAACGAAAACGTTTTTCTTTGCATTCATACCATCCATTTCAGTTAATAATTGGTTAACAACTCTATCACCGACGTTGTCTTGAGAATTACCTCTAGCCTTAGCAATAGAATCCAATTCATCTAAGAAAACAACAGTTGGTGCAGCAGCTCTAGCTTTGTCAAAAATATCACGAATATTAGATTCGGATTCACCATACCACATACTTAATAATTCCGGACCTTTGACTGAAATAAAGTTAGCAGAAACTTCAGTTGCGACAGCTTTAGCCAGTAAAGTTTTACCAGTACCTGGTGGACCATAAAACAAAACACCTTTAGATGGAGATAGACCGAATTTAGTATATTGGTCTGGATGTAAGACAGGGTATTCAACAGTTTCTCTTAATTCTCTCTTAATTTCATCTAAACCACCAATATCATCCCAAGTAACATTGACACTTTCGACAACAGTTTCACGTAAGGCAGATGGGTTGGAGTTACCTAAGGCAAATCTGAAGTTATCCATAGTTACACCAAGAGAATCCAAAACTTCAGCATCTATTTCGTCTTCATCTAAATCAATCAAGTCCATTTTTTCACGAATTTGTTGCATAGCACCTTCGGAACATAATGATGCAATATCAGCACCAACATAACCATGAGTTTCTGCAGCTAAAGTTTCTAAATCAACATCATCTGATAATTTCATGTTCTTAGTATGAATGCGTAAGACTTCTAATCTACCGGTGGCATCTGGAATACCAATATCAACTTCACGATCGAATCTACCAAATCTTCTTAAGGCAGGATCAATAGAGTTTGGTCTATTAGTGGCAGCAATAACGACAACATTAGATCTTGCTTTCATACCATCCATTAAAGTTAATAATTGTGAAACGACTCTTCTTTCAACTTCACCGTTTGTCTTGTCTCTTTTTGGAGCAATGGAATCGATTTCATCAATAAAGATAATAGCAGGGGCATTTTTTTCGGCTTCTTCAAAAGCTTTTCTTAAGTTAGATTCAGATTCACCTGCCATTTTTGACATAACTTCTGGACCGTTGATCAAGAAAAAGAAAGCACCGGTTTCGTTAGCGACAGCTCTAGCCATCAGAGTTTTACCGGTACCTGGAGGACCATACATAAGAACACCTCTTGGTGGTTTAATACCGACAGCTTTGAATAATTGTGGATGTCTTAATGGTAATTCAACCATTTCTCTAATTTGAGCCATTTGTTTTCTACAACCACCAATGTCATCATAACCAACTTCATTCATATTATTTTCTTCATCTTCCCTATTAATTGGTTCACCTTCCCAGTGAATAACGGTATCTTGTGCAACAACGGCAAACTCATCAGGTTCGACATCAACGACTTTAAATTCAACTTGTCTCATACCACCTCTTACAACGAAATGGTCACCTTTTCTAACTGGTCTGTAGGCTTCAACGAAATATGGCTTTAAGAAAACATCAAATAAATTACCAGTAATACCTTCAATAGTATCAGCAATTGGTAGAACAGAAATTCTGGTAGCGTATTTGATATCTGGACATGGATGGACTGTTATCAGATCACCTAACCTGATTCTCAAATTGTTTCTAACAATACGATTAACTCTACACATACCATCTTCCAAATCATCATCGATCAAAACGATCAAAACAGTATCTTTTCTCTTCTTACCTTTAACCAAGACAGTGTCACCTCTAAATAATTCTAGCTTATCCATAGTATTGGAATTAATAGCAATAACAGAATTGTCATCATTGACAGCATCATCAACTAACAAAGCATTATCTTTCTTCTTGGATCTCAAAATAGCAGTAGCAGTTCTATCTTCATCTTGATGCTCAGCACCAGAAGCATCTAATAACGCTTTTTTTTCTTCTCCCATGATTGAAGATCAGTAGTACGTATAATCTTTTATATGTTTCAGTTTCCTCACAACAAATCTAAAGAGTCACAAGAAAAAAATAAACGTTCTCGATATTATACCAATCCTCTAATACAAAACAAGAATTTAAAAAACAAAATCAATAAATATAATTATCTATAAATGAACTATAACATATTTATATAATAATCCTTGAAATAATGTGGTTAGTTTCTCTTTATCTCTATATTCTCATTTTCTAAATAGCCCGGAATACGCTTTAAAATGAATTTGCCACCCTCTCTCTCTCTCCATATATACATAACTATCTTTGCGGACGTTTATTTGCATAATTAACAAGTTACATAATAGAAATAAGGAATCGACTGAACAGGTGGCACTGGCGGTAACAACTCAAACGACATGAATATTTAAGTAAAGAACATTGTTAATAACTACTTAACAAGTGCAACTTGATGATATTAATTATAATTATTTATTTAAAACATTGATCTAACAAAAATAGACAATTGATGGTTTATATATATATATATGTATGTGTATATGTGTTAATGTTCTATCTAAACGACTCATCTTTCCTCTTAAATTGTAAATGGTCTTATTTTGAAATGAGATGGGAGAGAAAAATGAAACTATTGATAAGTAATCAATTTAATAAAAATTACAAGGGATATACTATATATACGTGTATGTTGTGTGTGTGAAGAATGTATTGTTGTGCTAATTGTATGTTTTATTCTAATGGTTTACAATAATAAAAATCAATAGCATTATATATACTTATGTATTTAAAAGCTATGTAAATTATTCTAGAGACTCTAATTTCTTTAAGAGTTCTTTATGGTATTCACCTAACTTTTCGAAATCAGTTTCTTCTGTTGGCCATCCTATGATTAGACCAGATTCCTTGTCGAATTTTGGAATCAAATGGAAATGAACGTGATCGACTTCTTGATGTGCTAATTTACCATTGTTTTGTAAAATGTTGTACCCAAAACCGTCGGATCCGTCATTATCGATTCCTAAAACTTTTGTTAACTTCTTAGTAATTGGTAGTATATCGGTTAAATATTCATCAGGAATGTTATGCAATTTAGCACCGTGATATTTTGGAATGATTAAAGCATGACCCTTCGAGGTTGGTTGAATATCTAAAAATGAATAAGTATATTCAGTTTCAATTAATTTAAAAGATGGAATTTCGCCTAAGTATTATCAAATTGAAACTGTTAGTAAATTACTGATATAAAATATAAAACGAACCCTCGTCAATTAGTTTTCTAAACCATACCTTTAATGATTTTACAAAAAATGCAAGAAGCATCGTGCACTACCTTGGCTGACATAATTAGATTTTAGTGCTGCTGTCGATATTTCGAAATGAACTTCGTGGTGGAAATAATTTATCAGCAATACAATTCTTAAAGAGTATGTTATATCGATAAATAATTGTTTGGACAGTGTGATGATCCTCTCATATTTTTAATTTTATCTAGAGTACCATTTAATTAAATTTTGAGATTTGTTAGTTTTAAGGGTTTTCATGGGAATTGTAGGGTAAATAAGTAAGATATCAGTAATATTGACGTCTTTTAACAAGCATTTATATAAGTAGCGACTTCTTAAAACTACTTTTAATGATTGAATAATGTTGCTATTATTCTTAGAAGTTAGATTTATGTAATAACCTTTGATATATCTCTGCATTTTACTGGAACTTCGACTAAAAAAGGTATTACTAAGTTTATGTTTTGTTAATATACCGTAGTTTTAATAATTTGAATGCACAAATGCTAGAACAAAGAGTTAATAAGATATGAATTTTATAAACAAATGAATGAATATATGAACAGTTACATAATCATTTTAATTTCAAAATTTATTCTAGTGTCAAAATGAAAGAATAAAAATAAAGAGTATATATATATAATACAAGAAATTAGCATACTCTATCCATATTTTTATTCTTTTATCTACTGTACCATAGTTCAAGTGTATTCTTATAAGGTTCAATTTGAATATGAAATTTCACTCCTAATAACGGTAGCTTCGTTATAGATTGGTCAATTAGTGAATTGTATTTATCTGTTAAGTCCCCATATACCATTACTTTCAACATGGAATGTGTCAGTTATAAACTAAAGACTCAATGCCTATACAGTCATCCAGCGTGATTATAAAGGAGGAAAATTAAGAAAAAAATAAAAAAATCATGCCTGTTTGGAAAGAATCTCATGGAATCGGCGAATAATTAATACATTTATAACTAGTTATAAGAAGAATCAAGATTCAAAAAAACGTAAATACATCACTGTTCAAGATTTATTTGAAAATTTGTATCATTTTTTCATTCGAATTACTTTTATAATTGATCAATCAATAAGACTACTAAACTTGGTTCATTTTTTTTTGTAAAAAAATACTGTAACAATGCTTAGATCAAGTCTACTGAAATCTGCTAATAAACCAAATCTCTTGCTAATTCAACAACAGTTAAGCAAATCCAGATTCTATTCTTTATTCAATAGACATACTGATTTGGCATTTCCTAATAAAAATGACGCTATTATTCGTGCTCAAAACCAGGCCCACGGTAATTCTAAAACAGTTGGTAGAATAAGAAATCAAAATCACTACTCTACAAAAGCTCCGCCAAGATTCACAGCTGATATTTATCCAAATATTAAACGTGATTCTATATATAAGAAAATTGACGAGAAAGACATCGATTATTTTAAATCATTTTTGTCACCTTCAGAAATCTCACTTGCCACCACTGAAGATGCATTAGATTCATTTAACGAAGATTTCATGAAAAAATATAGAGGTCAATCAAAAGTTCTTTTAAAACCAAAAAATGTGGAAAGTGTATCGAAAATTATGAAATACTGTTATGATAATGAACTTGCTGTTGTTCCACAAGGTGGAAATACTGGTTTGGTTGGGGGTTCTGTACCAGTCTTTGATGAAATCATTTTATCAATGAATAATTTAAATAAAATAAGAGACTTTGATGCTGTCTCTGGTATATTCAACTGTGATGCAGGTGTCATTTTAGAGAATGCTGACAACTTTCTAGCAGAAAATGGATACATTTTCCCATTAGATTTAGGAGCAAAAGGCTCTTGTCATGTTGGTGGTGTTGTGGCAACAAATGCAGGTGGTTTAAGATTGTTGAGATATGGATCTTTACATGGAAGCGTCTTAGGATTAGAAGTAGTTATGCCAAATGGTGATATTGTCAGTAGTATGCATTCTTTAAGAAAAGACAACACAGGCTATGATTTAAAACAGATGTTCATTGGTTCAGAAGGAACAATAGGTATCATTACTGGTGTTTCAATTTTAGCACCAATAAGGCCTACGTCTTTTAATGTCAGTTATCTTGCTGTAAATGATTTTGAAACTGTTCAAAAAGTTTTTGTAAGAGCAAAGAAGGAGCTTTCTGAGATATTATCAGCTTTTGAATTTATGGATTGCAAGTCGCAAGAAATAACTAAACCACATATGGGTGGTATTGGATTTCCATTAGAAAATGAATATCCATTTTATATCTTGATTGAGACTTCCGGATCTAATAAAGAGCACAATGATGAAAAACTAGAGACCTTTTTGGAAAAAGTAATGGAAGAAGAATTAGTTGTTGATGGTGTTATTGCTCAAGATGAAACTGAATTAAAAAAGTTATGGCAATGGAGAGAAATGATATCTGAATGTTCCCAAGCCGGTGGTGGTGTTTACAAATATGATGTTTCCTTGCCATTGAAGGACTTGTATTCTTTAGTAGAGGCTACAAATGAAAGATTAACTAAAGCAGGTTTAGTAGGTGATGCACCAAAACCTGTTATTAGTGCTATCGGGTATGGCCACGTCGGTGATGGTAACTTACATCTAAATGTTGCAGTAAGAGAATATAATAAAGAAGTTGAAAAGGCTTTAGAACCTTTTGTTTATCAATTTATTTCCGAAAAGAAGGGTTCAGTAAGCGCTGAGCATGGTGTAGGTTTTCAAAAGAAAAATTATATTCAATATTCAAAGAGTCCAAGGGAAATACAAATGATTAAGGATTTGAAAAAGCATTTCGATCCCAAAGGAATTTTAAACCCATATAAGTATATTTAAAAGAATACATTTTATAACATTCTGTGTATAGTATAATTTATATTTATTTGTTTATTCGATAATAATATAATCTATTCTCATTATAATATGCTTTTTCATGGTAGTTTATTATGTACTTAGCATATGTGTTTGAATATGACATTCTAAATACGATGGTAATGATCTATGTAAAATTTTTTATATCATTACAAAGCTGTGTAGATCCCAATAGACATTCGTATTCTGTTAATTTATCACAATAAGAATTTTGCCTTTTTTAAACTTTCAACTGCCGTTGTTGAAATATGCCTGAACCTTGCAGAACCTAATGGAGTACCACCATACCATCGAGTAACTATAACAAACGCATTTATAACATTCGATCTCTCCAGTAGTGTCAACAGTCGTTGGCCTGCACCAGATTCACCCCCATCAGTACAACCTTGTTGGACATTCTTATAAGTAGTTGGCAAAATAAGATCTTTTGTTTTTTTAGAATTACTTTTATTGCTTTTATTACTTTTATTGTTGCTATTTGAATTCTTCGAATCATTTTGAGTGACTATATCTGCAGTCCTCCAAGCATACATATAAGGATGGCTTGCTTTAGCTACTGACTTATTGAGAGCGAGAAGGTTAGATAGAATCGGTTCTATTTCATTTTGATTTTTTATTGGACAACATCTAGCTTGAAATTTTGATTTTCTATCAACTAATATTTCAGATTCATTCCAATTGATCATTTTTATATTTCATCAAAATTATTTGGCATACCTGGATGACATTTAAAAGACCTATGTAAGTCTACTTTCTTTCTTTATTCGTTTACAATTTTTAATGTTTAAAGGTAAAATTAACCTGATTTCATATGGTTGTAGTTTTCACTTTTTTTGCATTTAATCAGACGAGTTCAATGAGGCTGAAGCAACTGATAACTTGCTAGTTATTGTGAAGGTGTCATGTATTAGGTTATTATTTATAAAATAGATGTTCTATGTCGTTAAATATCGAATATTATATATTAAACAGTGTATGGAGGAGGTGCTGGACTTTGTACCTTATTATCCCCTGGTACATTAGTCGATGGGTTAAGTAGCGGAGTTTCTACGGATGGATAACTTCTTCCAACGCTATTTGATGACTCTGTATTATCTCTATTATTATTATTATTGGCTTCCCAGTTTTGTTGATATATATACACTGTTTCTGTACCATTATTTCTCAATGGGCTGGTGATATTAATATAGTAAAATGCATGGATCATCCCAGGAACATATCCGAGCATCGTAAGTAATATATTTAGTAGTAAATCTTGTGACCATATACCTGACCTCAGTAAAACTGCTACAGGTGGAAAGAAAAAGGCAACAATATATAAAATTAAATCTGAAACACTACAGTAAATCCAACAACAGCACATATCTTTACTTTTAGTGTTCTTCCAAATCACTTATGATTCAATAGTTAATTAATACTCTAACTAGATATTTCCTAAGTTAACCTGAGGAAAAATCACCCACTTAAGCTAGCACAATAAAACTAAGAGATTATTTTGAAAAGTATTAAGATGTTAATATTTAATACACGTTGATATCTAATCTGACGTTCTTATACAGGTGTAAATATACAAGTTATTCAGTTGAAAGGAATGGTAAATTACTATTAATAAATAATACCTTTAAATTTAAAAGTGAGACGATTCTTGGAAGTTATTACCCTACCTGCGATAGGCTCAACAATGAAGTTAAAGTAATATCAAATCACAAAACTAAAAAGGGAAGGGGGACGTTAAGTGACAACTGCTATTACTTTGACGTTAAGTTTAAATCTTATCTGTTGGAAATGACACTGGACGTATAAGTGACTATACGATACCAGATATTACCTTTTTAGGAGATTATTGTTGCAAACCTGAAACAATAGTGCCTGCAAGAATGTAATAGCAGAATTTCTAATGCATAAATAGTACTGTAGAACCATCAGTCTGCCATACGTCTTCAACTCGATGACGTCGTCTCGTTGGACAGAACGGTAGATTGAAATATTATGTACATATAAACCCCGGTAATCAATGGTTAATAATTCAGTGATCCAGGTCCAAGAGACCAGAGAGATTAATCTGAATATAGAGTATATAATCTAACTACTATTAATATATTAAAGAAATGAATACAACTATTGAGCATTATCGATGACTTAGTATCATACAATATCTATTTACTGCATCCATTCAAAAAATTAGTGATATCTATTGAACCAATCAATCAATGAGAGACTTATAATGACACAATTACTAATGTGTAAATTTCTCATCATTTATTGCAGAATCTTTCCCAGTTAGATAGTTCTCGGCACTTCTTGTCATAACAGTACTGTCGCCAGATATTGATACAAGATGCTTTGTGTAATCTGGGTGCAAATTAAATTAACACTGACGGTGCTGGGTTGCAATGTTATTATCATGATTAATGACTAAAATCTAAGAATCGTGACAGTTACCTATGATAATATCCAAATTTTATAATTAGATAGGAATGTAATAACGTCTGAAAAGTTGTTGATTGAACCATCAGCATGGGTGCTTTTTATAATTTTTCAAGGCTTCAGCATAATTATAAAAAATCGAGCCTTTTCAGCAAACAAGTAATCGACATTATCAATACATGGTAGATAAGTTAAAAGTATTATTACAAATGCTTGAGCTGACTTTGCAAATTTGTACCATAGTGGAATAGTCTCGTCAGTTAATGACGCTCATGCATATTTGTAGTCCACAGTTTTGATATTTACTCAGTAATTTCCGTTCTAATTTTTAAAGCCCTCAACTTAGTATCAAGCAGAGCCTAGAAACGGTAAAATGACTACCGTTACTTTAAAATATTATTCATTATTCTAAAAATTCCACCATAAGTCTAAAAGGTTCAATGAATACTGAAGTCTTCTCCCCCTGTGAATTACGAAATAAATGGTCCCTTGGCCCAGTTGGTTAAGGCATCGTGCTAATAACGCGGGGATCAGCGGTTCGATCCCGCTAGGGACCATTGTTTTTTGCAACATTATATTACTATGTTAGCAAGATCTCCTTTGTATTAGGCAACTAATCGTGACTATCATTTACCCACTGATCCAAACGGGAAAAGTTAACTGGCTTTTAAATTCATTTTTATCACTTTATCATAGAACACTATTGATAAATGTATATAATATCTATATGCTATGCGTAATTGACTATTTTGACCATAAAATATGGTGACTCAAAGAATGACCCAATTATTATTGTCTTTCAAACTTATGAGCGTTATGAGACCTGTGCTTATTGTGTCTTGAATCCTTGGATTTATTGGATTTTGATTTCCCGTGTCTGGTCTTATCTGTGTTTCTTGCACCATTTGAATTTGAATTTGAACGATTATTGGATCTGTTATTATTACGTGGGAAATCCAGAGGATGTGAGGTAGTAGATGTCTTATTATTATTATTATTATTATTATTATTATTATTATTATTATTACTACTATTTCCACTTCTAGAATTTCTTCCATTGTCAGATTTCTTTGATCTCTTATGCCTTCTTTCATCTTGGTATGGTGGCGGATTGAAATTAGAGTACTGTCTTTTCTTATTTTTGTTTCTGCTGTTGCTGTTACTACTGTTCCCATTATATCTTCCTACATAATCATTTCCATCATAAGCTTCGTTTTCATATTCATAATCATTATAGTCAAAAGAATCATTTGTGATATCATAATCGTAACGGCTTTCTCTTTTAAAATCTGTTAAATTTTGAAAATACTCTTCCTTTAACTCATCACAAACGTTATCACCAGAAAATGCACTGCCATCATCCAAAGGAACCCTCGAAGAACGTCGTCTATTACAATCATCACCAAAATGGCCTTTCAATCCACAATTATAACAAAATATTAAATGCATAGGTAAATGTCTTTTTTCATTTTTCTTAGTTTCTTTCAATAAATAAACTCTCCACACACTTGGACATCTATCTCTTGAATGCAGTTTACTATTACATAAAATGCAAAATACTCTTTTCCATTTCTTAGGACATTGTGATTTATAATGACCCTTTTCAGAACAATTACTACACATGATAGCCTTTGGACAATGCTGTGAGTAATGGTCATCCATAGACCCGCAGTAAGTACAGATCACATGGGGACAATCCCTCTTATAATGACCTCTTTGAGAACAATTATTACATTTCGGTTCAGATTCCATGAACCCACCATCTGCTTCGGACATACCGAAATAACGACCTTGCCCTCTCAAAGCCCTCAATTCCTCAGGATTACCTGTGACCTCTTCAATAGAGGGAGCGACGATCTTGACCACTGAAGATTCTCTCGAAGGAGTAACCTCTTTCACAAACGGTAAACTGTCCATTGATTCAGTTTCATTTAAAGAACTCATGGTAACAACAATAGAAGTATATATTGTATTTCTTCGAATTTAGACCCTAATCGTTCTATAAGTTATTCACTAACCCAAATAAAGAAAAAATTAACAACAGTTGCAACCTAAAAAATCCACAATTAATAATCTAAAGATTTAATTAAACATTACTTCCACGAATCAATGTTTTAAAATTTCAGTTCTTTATGGTCAGTTAAGCTCATCTCATCTTTTTTCATTTATTTTATTATTAAACAACAAATTTAAAACTTCACTTTTTCATCAAATTCGTCAAAAAAATTTCAGTTTTTCTTTCGACATTTCGAAATTTCGAAGTTGAAATTTCTTGTTTTCTACGGATGTTCTTTAGACGTTCTGATTACTTTATCAGACAATTCAACCATTGTAAACGCTTCCCCTTCCTAGAATTTACACTTTTAGCAACAATCACTACTACGTTATAATTAATATATACAAATATACATTATTCATTCTATGCACTAAATTTAAAATATTTATAATACTAGATGCCTTAATCATTTTAGTTAATTGATTTTTAATAATAAGAACTCATTAACCTTCTTTATTTTTTTAATTCCTTTTTTGCTGTTAGTGTAAGTCTTTCTATTGATTAATTACAGTTTCAGATTGTGAGATTTACATTTTATATACTCAAGTAATTAATTTGATTGAATTAGTTTTTACTATAGGACATCCAAATATATATATGCGTGCGTATATATGTTATATCATTACTATTGAAATCAATAGTTAGAACATACAAAAAAACACGACTGGTAGTGTTCTTGTATTTTGCTGGTCTATCATTTATAAAGAAGCATTGTGGTTCAATAACATTTTACAACTATAAAGGTTTGAAAAAATCTATATCAATATTATATTATATTGCTAATAATAACATTGTTATCAATTAATTTTTCTTTCTTTCTTTCTTTGGCATTATTGGAATTCTGAGTTAATATCATTGCTTTATTTAGCTATTCATTTCAAAGCATTACAAATATATTTGCATTTATCATTTTTTTTTGACTTCACAATTTATATCTTAATCCCTTTTTCATTTAACTATATTAACTTTACAAATATGAACAATTCGCTTGCGGCAAGGTTGAAATTAAGAATATTCAGTTCTCACTCAAATACAGGTGGGAATGAAAAGAATAGAACAACATTGAATAAGAAAAAATCCATCGAGGACGATGATGACGTTGCCATCGAATCTGGAGAGGAAGAGGATCGCCGTACTAGGCTTGATTTGAATTTACAAGACATAGGTAATTTAGAAATACGAGATATTGAAAATAATAACGATTATGATGGAACAAGTAGTGAATATTCAACTTCTTCTGAATCTGACGGAAGTATAACTATAAATCGAAATATTGTTAATACAAACACTGTGATTGAAAACAAATCAAATAATCCACATAATAATAATGGTTCAAGTAAGTCAGAATCTTTTAATCAAAGTGATTTAAGGTCTACCTCTGAGAGGACTCTTGATCCTAAAAAAATGAAACAAACGAAATTTCAAACATTAAAGAAGAAAATAAGTATTCCTGAATTGAGTTTGATATCCGGAAAGAGAAATAATAACACTGCACAGCCAATCTCGAATACTGAAGAATCTTTGAAAACACTAAAAACAAAAACATCTAATAATATTCTATCTTCCAATAACGAATATAAATATAATAGTATCGATACCCGCTCTATGTCAGAGTACACGTCCAGTGAAATAAATGATAAAAAAATACTTGTTAGTAGGACACAAATAAAAAAAAAAGCACAAGTGTTACCTGTAATGAATAGTGAGATTGACTTAGTTAGTTTTGATTTGAAAACAAGAATATCCCACAGTAGGAAAAGTTCAGAACCTTACACATCAGAAAAATTTGTAAATAATTCAGTGTCAACGAATATTGATCTTAATAGCAGCAAAACACAATTGTCAAGAAAGTCATCCTTGACTTTCCCCAAAGTGAATATAAGCAATGATCCAGACACATTAACGATTAGGAAAGTTCATTCAGATTCTATTGGTTCAGTAGCCAGCTCTGTTTATTCAAATCCTGATATTCTCACGTCAAAAAATGAGTCAAGAACTTTAATGAAAACTAGAATAGACAATAACGATAATGTAAATCCAAAAATTAATAGAGGTCGTAGTAGAACATTAGATGCCATTGAATCAAAAAAACACAGACATCCATCACCTTTTCATAGAAAAAAGAATTCGTCTAGTTCATCATTGACCGCAAGGTTAGTTAGTTCTTATTCTAACAAATTTGGACACTCTCGTTCAACAAGTGGAGGCCAAACTAGTACCCATATTGTTAATTCCAAAACTAACAATTCTTCTACTTCAAGTATCAATTCTAAGACTGACTATACTAAAACTTCTTCATCCCCAAGAGCATCACACGGATCATTACCAAGACCTAAAATAGTAAAATCTAATTCAAGTAGTTCTTCTACATCCAATTTGACAAGACGGAGAAGTAGTTCGCTAGCAAACACTATCAGCAGCATTGTAAGTTTTAGAGGCTTTTCATCATTTAACAATGTAAAACAGACAAGTAATGATGACCCTAATCAAGGTAAAACTTTATCTTTATCAGACCTACCTCCTGTACCTATTCCCAAACCGAATGAAACATACAAATCTTATTTGACAAAGATATCAAATTACCAACAACTAATTGGTGTCATACTCACAGAGGCTGACGATGAATATAAACTTAACGTTTTAGATTATTTTTTGGAAAATTGTTTTAACTTCGCAGAATTACCTGTGGATGTCGCACTGCGTGTTTTACTTATGTTTGTTGAATTACCAAAAGAAACTCAACAAATCGATAGATTACTACAGCATTTTAGTAAAGTTTATTATCAACAGCATTACAAAGATTCAATTCACACTGGTTGGAAATCTGAAAGTCAAGTATATTTTATAGTATTTTCACTATTGATATTGCATACTGATTATTATAATCCAAACAATAAGGATAAAATGACTAAGCACCAATTTATCAACTTGGTTCATGAAGATACTGAATCAAATGGTAATATAATACCAAAAGAAATTTTATCATATTTTTATGATAACATCACTTCTCAGGAATCACCAAAATTTGATTTTAGTAAAATTGGATTAGGATTCGATAATCAAGAACAGTCAATAAGCTCGAGAACTGAAAATTTCAAAAGTAACAAACAAATGTCTACCTTAGAGTTACACTTGACTAATTCTTCTCCAGCCCTTACCATCTATTCCCCTAAACTGATTCTATCAAATAGTTTATTATCTCAGTCTGCTCACTTTCCTTTTGTTCCTCCAATTATTGGAAGAAGTAATTCGTCCTCATTATCAAATTATCTCGGCTATTCATCAACATCTCAATTGGTGAATAATTCGGCCAATGCATCTAAAGATGATATTGATATATATCATCACATATATAACAATACATTATTAGATATCAATATGGAAAGTGATGTAAATAAAATGTGGGATGTCCAATGTATCAATACACCAATTTACAGAAACAATTTTGATCAGTGTTCTAAATATTTTTCAGCATTTTTAGAATTCAAGGGCGGCTATTTCAAGATCCATAGATCTCAATTTGAATCAATTGCCAATCTAAATTACGAGATAATAAATGAAACAAAAGATGACGATTGCTTATATTTGAAGATAATTCATTTAGGTGATATCCATGAATTTTCTTGCGCAAAGAAATCTTTTTTAGTTGGAAATGGTAACAAAATTTTTTGGAAGCATGAGTATGCGATTTTAACATCATATGGTTTACTAATTTTTAGTAATTTTGATTGGATACAACCTAAATTAGTTGTAGATGAAGATACTAAAATATCAAACTACATTATAGAATATCCACAAGGACCTAGTCAATTAGCTGAACCTACCATCGATACTTATGGTTTGCTAGCCATGGTTTCGATGGATGAGCTCGGACCATTAGCTTTTCAAAACTTGGTTGATAAACAAAACAAGGAAGATTCTGAGGAAAATGGAAATAATGGGTTACTACTCTCGAATCATATGGAACTAATCTGTAAAGAAGATCCTGATAAATTATTATACATACGCAGTCCAACTAAGAAATATGTTTGGAAATGTCAGTCTAAAACAGAAAGAGATGAATGGATCGACTCTATTAATGTTTCTGCTACGTTTTCTAAATGTTATGTTAAATTAAGGACCATATGCAATACCGTGATTTCACTACTTGGAACATCTGTCGAATGCCGTATTGCCAAATTAATAAAGTCCAAACAAGAAAAGATTGAAAAACTGAAAAGACTTGAATTACGACTCTCTTTTTACCGTCATGTCATTCCAATAAGTTCCAAAACTCGTAACGAATTACATGGTCAACTGTTACAGCTGGCTGTACAACTTGAATATTTAATTTATGAGATTAAAAGGAATGCTGTGTACATTGATATTGCTAAGAATGTGAATCAAAAAGATACTTTAGTATCCAGCGAAAATTTCTTAAAATTAAACGAGATTTCCCTTAGTAAATGCCCAACTGATGAGCATAATAATGTAAATGTTACTTCATCCTAAAGTATTGTCGACAGATAAATAATAGCTTAGCTCATAGCATTTGAATATAAATTTAAACTAGAGTATAACAAAAAAATCATAATATTATCTCATATACATATACATATACATATACATATACATATATATAAATTAATTCGTATAGTGATATATATTTCGAAATGCATAATTACCACTCTCAAACAGCATATTTAATACAACTGAAATTATATGTGCCAATTTTTCTAGATTAACTTCCAAGCTAGTCCCAAAACAAATCTTTCACTAATGTTATTTATTCCCTATGTTTTTATTTTCGAAATACTTGTCAACCTTATTACTACCGATATTAATAATTCTTGGACAGCCATCTCGATGTTTCTCTAATTTACAACATTCCCAACAATAATATGCCTCGCTTGTACCAGGCAAACCACATATTATACAATAAGTTTTGGTATTACCAAATGAACATTGCTCACATATTCTTACTTTACTTTTTGGTCTCACATATGAATCACAAATGGGGCATTTACCATCACATTTATCACAAACCATTCCTATATGAGTGCCTGGTTGCCTCATGCACATAACTAAATCAAATTGATGACGGGACATTACTTAAATATTTTCTGTTTTATGATGTTTAGTGGATTCCGAAGATAAGTCAAGCCTTTCTATCAAACGGATTTCTTAACTTCGACCCTCTTGGAACTTTAATAACAACTGTATGTCTATTTTCACTTTTGTTTATAAAACTACATCTTTGGTGCTCTTGCATTTTAAATATATCTTTATTTTTCAGATCATTTACAAATAGCGATGAGTTTTAAAAGACATAATTCTTACTAATCTTATTATTATTAAAATGACCGGTACTAAGCCAATCAAGCCAACCAAACTAACCATGGTAAGTAGCATTTGCGCCATCTGCTTGGATGCGATTGACAAATCTATAGCAAAATTAGAACCTTGCAATCACAAATATCATATCGATTGTATAAGAACATGGCATAATTACTCAAACGACTTAAATTGTCCAACATGTAGAATTGAAACAAATCAACTTAGTGTAAACATTTATCCTGAAATACAATCACCTCCTGTTAAAATAACTTTAAAAACAGGATTTAATATTAACAAAATTGAGGAATATTGTGAGTTAATTAGACGTCAACCAATGCATGGGACCACGGGAATACGAAGAAATGATTACCATCCCTTGCTGAATGAAGAAGAGAGTGTTATCTATGAGGCTATTTCAGATGAATTTGAAGAAAATTACGATAGTGATATGGAAAACGATTTCGATAACAGTGATTTAAGAGTTGCTGAGCTAAATGAATCTTTTGGCAATATTTTGAATATTAATGATGACAATGAAGCTAACAATAACCCAGAAGAACTGATAGGAACCTTTATAACAAAACAAAACGATTTAACGCCTTCAAAAAAACAGAAACAAATATTGCAATGCAGTATATGTGGTGAAACAAATCAAGAAATAAACATCTGCTGTCAAGTTTGTAAGATCATATACCATGACAGTTGTTTGAGATCATTGGCATTAGAGACTAATGAGCCTGCGACTTGGATGAACTGTATTCAATGCTTTGAATCAGTAACAGCATTTAAAATGCCTAAAATAAAAGATGATAACGTATTCACTTTTAATTCGGATGAAATAATGATATATAATGGGCAAATAAGAGATATAAATAGTGTATTGTCACAACAATTATATGAACAGACTAAGGTGAAATCTTTAGAGCAACTACGAATAGCAAAGACACAAATACAATCTCATGTAAGAAAAGCACTGCATGAACTGAATAAAAACGCAACTACTAGTGTTGACAAAATAGGAATAAATGATTTTACTAAGATAAATAAGAAGGTTTCAAGGGAACTATATAAAATATCTGACTATGAATACAAAAGTGATGACATAGACTACGACTCCGAAGCCATGAGATTAGTCTTGATTGAATTGGTTAATTTAGGTTATATGAATCATTTATAATAGTACATAACTAAGATATTTCAAAAAATTTATACATGCATCTTCTTTTGAAACACAAAGTTATTTTTCATTCCTCTAAAAGTTAGAAATAATCAATTTAGTATAGTTATATAATCAACAGCACCAAAATGACTATGATGAGAATCTTTTATTAAATTATATTCCTACATTCTTTTCTTTCTCGACGGACCCTTTGGTCTACTGAATTTTGTTGAAGAATTTTGAGAAGCTTTTTTCTCTTCTTCCTCTCTTGCTTCTTTCTGTTCAAAAGAGGAATTTGATATCAATGAAATTTCTAGTTCTTCAGGCTCTCCAATTTCGATAGTCTTTACTAGCTCAATTTTTTCAGTACTATTTAAGTAGTTAATAAAACCCAATCTATTTGATGCGTACAACATACGATCTTTAACTTTACTACCTGATGGGCAACAATAAATGAAATATATCAAGTCTCCATTCTTGTATAAAGTGTAACTTGGATGATCAACTGTTAACACCAACTCTTCTGGTTTTTCAATTGACAAAGTATTTAGAATTTCAACATTCTCATTGATTGTATCAATTTTGAAAGAAATAACATTATCTTTTGATAACAAATCTTTGATGGATTGGTTATTTTCAATATTTACATTAAAAGTCAATGAAGAAGCCGTACCATTGTTCTGAGATACCAATTTTTGACTTTGCATCATTCTCATTTCTCTTTGTTGCTCATTAATCATTATTCTTGATTTTTCACTTTCAGATAATACTAAATTCTTTAAAGTAGATTCCAATTCCTCATTAAACAGATCATCAGTAAATTCTGATGGTTCTGTGAACAATAGCTGTTTGTCAATTGAATTAGTGCCAATCTGTCTAACAATAGTATTTTTCGTAGACGCATATATCATCTTCAGTCTAACATGAGATTCATCCGGAACATACGAAATGAATTGATACTGATCTGGTTTTGAGCAATTGGAATCTTTAATGAAAATATAACTTGGTTCTTCAGTCAGATTAGCTTTTAACTCATCAATACTGGAATGTGTACCCTTAAATTCTACAATAGACAAATCATCGGAGATCTTACCAACAATGATAATTACGCCTTCACTAGCATCGGTAGCTAATTTATCTAATAGTGCCTTATCTGCAGTAATACCTGATTGAGTTGACATGACGGAACCTAAATCTTTTTGTGTTAATTTCACTGTATTATTTTAATTACCGGCAAAACACAAGAATATCTACCAATTAGTAACTACACATGCACACATATATATATATATATATCTTGTTTTAATCTTTTCTTATCCCCTTTGTGAATTTGAATCTTAAAGCTCTTCCTTTAAATTGAAATTTTTTTAGAAAATTTCCGCATAGAGAGATGAGTTAGAGAGAGAAGCGATGTCAATGTGGTCTTTTATTGTCTTAAAAAATTGTATATATTTAACACATATAAGAATCAAATTGCATAGTAGACCTTCAAGATCCATGGGAAGTCAAACGCTATGTTATAATAATTATACTCACTTATCTTAATGTATATGGATTGAACTACTATATAATTTTAGACCTTTAAAATTTATCATTGATGACCTCCATCACCACATATCCACATGTTGCGTAACAATGTACTGGTATTACCCGGAAAATGGTTTCTTTCTTGATACTAAGCGCCAAGAATGACATTCTTTAATATCAAATATATTGATTAACTGAGACTAATATATTTAAAAGATGGTAATTTAATAGTTTAACAATCCAAGAACGTCAACAAACAAGTTTCATCAATTATTAATTATAATTTTACTAATGCTTAAATGGGATTCAATTGAATTTTATATAACTGCAAAGTACTGAAAAAAACTTCCAATATGGTTGGCCTTAAGGAATTTATTTTCATTTACTTGTTAGGTGGCATTACATTTATTCCATTATCAATTTTTGTGATACTTAAACTGAATAAGGTTGACAAGAAAAAGCTAGTTAATGATAATGGTGATGATAATAGTTTATTGACGGCCAAGAAAGTTGATCCGCATTTCAAATTGGGAAAAATTTTAGAGGATGAAGGTGTTAATGTTTATAAGAAAGGTTGGATTACTGTCACTAAAAAATATTATTATCATTTCTCTGAGATTCCAAGTTTAAATATTGATTTGAATAATAAAGAATCTCCACAATATTTTGAAAGATCTCAATTGAAGAAAAAACATAATTTCTTTGCTGTTTTGAAACATGGTAATTTATTCCTATATAAGAAGGATGACGCCAATAGTGATTTAGTCTATGCTATATCTTTGAAGAATAATTTTTTAACTATCTGGCCAAGAAATCCAAACAAAGAAGTTGTAGATGGCTCTTTATTTACCAAGAGAACATGTATCGCCATTCTTCAAGATTCGCTGGTTGAATACGATTTAAATAATGATTCAATCAAACTTGATGAAGGGACAATTAATAAAAACAATTTTATTTATAATAATAATACCAATGAAACTAATAATAGTATTATTCCAACCTCTCCATCTGTGAATTCATCAATGAATCAACATACAAATTCAACCCCATCAACATATTACTTGTATTTCAATAATAATATGGATAAAGAAGATTGGTATTTCCAATTAATTAATGCTTCAAAAACTAGTATAAAGAATATATCACATCTTTCAAAACTAGACCCATCACTGTCCGCAAATACAGCCCATTTGAACACTCATGACACTTTATTATTGATCCAGAACTTAAATTCAACTGAAGGTCAAATACATTCTCAATGGTTTAACGCCTTAATTGGTCGTTTATTTCTTTCTTTGCAACAAACTGATTCTTTAAATACTGCTATTTACAATTCTGTCTGTAAAAAATTGAGTAAGATCAACAAACCAGGTTTCCTAGATGATCTAATTGTGGAAAAAGTAGATGTTGGTAATTCAGCTCCATTGATTACCAACCCTAAATTGGCAGCATTATCTCCAGATGGTTCAACCAAGATAACATGTAACTTACTTTATACGGGTAATTTGTCTCTTAATATCGCAACTAAAGTTCAAATCAATTTAGGTTCTAGATTTACACAAAGAGAAGTTTCAATTCAACTAGCCATAAAAGTTAAGGAAATTTCTGGCCCTATGATACTAATAATAAAACCACCCCCATCAAACAGAATATGGTATGCTTTCGAATCAAATCCAAAGTTGGACTTTGATATTGAACCAATCGTTAGTTCTTCTAAACTATCATACAATGTAATAATAAATGCCATTAAAAACAAGCTAATAGAAGGTATTCAGGAATCATTAGTTTTCCCATTTATGGATGATTTAGTCTTTTTTCCAACTACTGATGAAATTTACAGAGGTGGTATTTGGAACAAAAATGAAAACAGAGATGATTCCGTAACAACTATTCAGACAATTAATAATAATATAGAAGACAACAAATCTAAATCAACAACGAATAACACTGTCTCAAATATTGATGATAATTTAAATGATGATATAAACTCCATCAGTAGCTCGTTCGATAATCAGAGTACCAAAACTGGAAATATAAAACAGAGAACTTTACAAAAGGTAGGAAATTTAAAGGATACCATTCAATATAGAAAAAGCAAGGGCAGTTTTGCATTGCCATCAGGGAAGGATGACAATAATGATGCTGCATCAATAAGCTCAGCCAATACCTGTGATGAAAATGGTACTACAAAAAAATATTTTAAAAATTCTATCAAGAAGATTAACAAATGGTATAAGGATACTATTAATAACAATGAAGAAGATGAAAATTCTTTATCATCTGTTGAAAACGCAAACGACTTAAAAAATGAAAAACAGATGCAAACTAATGAAGATATTACTAACAGAGTAACTGCCGCAGTTACACCTGAAGCAACAAAACCTAAACCATCAAACCGTGACTCAGCAAATCAGGAGCCCACACTCTATAAAAATGAAAGTATCAATTCTTTAACAAAAGAGGAATTACCAGACATTTTAGTAAAAGAAGGTCCACCTGAAACTTTACCTGCTACTCCAATAATGATATCCAATAGAAGAAGACCGGTTCCGAAAATTCCTGTTAGCATAAATACTACAATGCAAGATTCTAATACTGTTGACAATAATCAGCAACAGACACCAACATCTCCAATCTCCAATATGTTTGTCAATTATGCAAGGACAAGATCTTTATCTTCTACATCAAATGATTTTAATAATATCAGAAAAGCAAGTTACTCAAAGATTAGTAATCCAAATATCATAAGAGAGACTGACATCGATTCTTTCCCTAATGAAACAAGTAATCCAAACGATACTAATTAATTCACCTTATTACTATTTTATTGATATACTTTTGACGTTAATTTTGAAATAAGTATGCTGATTATTATTTTAGCAACGTGAACTTTGGTTAACTATACGTTACTGATGAGTTTGTAATACAATATGAGTTTAGAAAAGAAGAATATATCACTTTTTATTTAAGCATTAAATCCTTTAATCTGGGAGATGTGATGCAATTGAGTTTTGTAAAACTTCTGTTGCACATAAATCGGTAAAAAGTAGTTTCATTATATAAATATATGAAGTACAAAATAATGATAAAAAAAATTTAATGCTTATACTATATAGTTTAATATAATTTGATGTAGCTGTCCAAATATATTTATGAAAACTAAAAATTGATCAAAGTTGAAGGATACTATTACCAAACAATATTTAATTTCATTGAACTCATTGTTGTTGAGATTGCTGAGCAGCAGCAGCCCTTAGTTCAGCTTCATAGTTGATTGGTCTTTTGAATAACAAAATATGTGGCTCTGGAGCATGACATTCAAAATGAACCCAACCTAAAGATTGTGTGATACCAAGCCCTCTCCATTCATCTTCTGTTAAAATACGTAACGTACCAGTTTCAGAATTGAAATAGTCTGATGGGATAACTTTTAGCATGGCTTTCGGTAGCATGACATGTCTATATTCGTGTGTATCATCTGAGTAACGTGGAGAATAATGGATATTTTCCTGGAATTCTAGGCAACGTGCTCTTTCCTGATCTGTAAGCTTTCTTCCTTGGAATGTATGATGTTGATGTGGATACATATTCAATTGGTAATTATAATTGATCTCTTTTTGATGGGATATCTGATGTGTATTTTATTTCTTTGTGAGTTATGTTAAACTTCAGTTTATGCATCAACAAATAATAAGTAAAACTTAAACAATGTGTTGACAAAATTGAAGATCTAGTAATTATATATGCAATTAATTCAAATATAGGTATTACATTAAAAACACATGCATGAATCTTTAAAATTATATCTTCAAGTTCAAATTTTTGCAATTATGTTTTCACTTGTTCTTCTATCCAGTCCAATTTAGACGCGCTACAGAATATGATCCTTGTAGAGAGAGATAAAGCACAGTTCTATGGACTTGACATTTTTATAGATTTATATCTATTCATATATAAATATGTATAAATAAGTATGCATTGTGGGTAATTCAATTGCTGATATTAAATAATAGTTATCAGTGATTAACAATTACAACTTGCTAATTATGTATGCATTAGGTATAATGTTCAATATTATTTATTTTTTATAAATAAGGGTGTACGTGTAAGAACGCTTTTAATATCATTAGACTGTATACAGAATGTTTACCATGGGTTCGATTCAAATTCATTATTATTGTGATTCCATGTATTATTTCCAGGTGGTGGTGCAGTTATTTTATTCGAGTCAGGCTCTGTAACACCCCAGTGAAAGTCATCAACACTAGATTCTTGATCTTCATCACTAGCTCTAGTGTTGCTTTCTCTATCATTCTTATAATCTTTATTATCATTATCATTATTATCTTCATCTTCACTTTCATCATCATTATCATCACTTTCTACTTTATTATGTAATTCTGCATATTCTTCTGCTTCTCTACGGGCTTTAAAATTGTCATCATGAATTTCATATGCTGCATCTTCAACATCATCGGGAATGAATGGTTGATATGACCTTTTATCCTCTACGTTGTTATATGAGTCAATTAGTTCCGCAATAGTTGGTAAGACCAAGAAAGTGTTTAGTTTTTCTATAGTCTCTAAATCATTTTTATGATTCGGTAATTTGGTTAAAGTTGATAGTTTTTTTTTCAGTACTGATTTGAATTTATGTTCATCAATTTCGTAGCTATAATGTTCTATAGATTTTAGTAATTGTATGGGAGTTAACCTGTCAACAAGAGCCATCGTTGCATCCAATGCTTCTTCTGTATCTAATGTTGTGGCAACCTGTAACCATTGTAGTAATTGATATACTGGTTCCAGATGAATTTTCGATATACGATGGAATGATTGATAGTAAAACAAAGAATTATTTGTGTCATATACCCAAGTACTTTTATTCTTTCCCTTTAATTCATCCTTTATTATTGGTTTATATGTTGCAATGTTTCTCAATGTTGGTATATTCAAATTAATATCAGCTACATCCTTTACTAGAGTGTAAGGAAATAGTTGCCACATAAAATCATCTATCATAGCCGGTTTTTGAACTTCAAGATCATTATTTTTAATCCATGTATTAACAGTATCCAAGTTCAATCTAATTTGGATTGCATGTGCCCTAGAAAGTGATTTTTTACTCCTATCTTTTATAATTCTATTGAAAAGGTTTGTCGAAAACCATTGAACTGCCATAGACATACATTGTTGTTGGTACAATGGATGGACTTTATGTAAATCCAACACATAAACCAAAGCACCAAATATTTGAACCAATTTGATTGGAGAGGGTTTCATTTGTTCTTCTAAAGATGGCGGGAATAAATGTTTTAAGATTTCATGATCATAATAAATTGAGTCAGTTTCTTCATTTTTTTTATCAATCTCTTGTTTTGCTGCTTTAGCTTGTCTTCTCTTCTTAAAAAAATTCCAATCACTTTTATATAATTTTTGTTTGACATCGTGGATTGTTGTATATTCTAAAATCGTAGAGTCAATTAAATCCGATAGTCTTGCGTTTATAGAGGCAACCAGTTGAATCATGATGGAATGTAAAGCGTCTATCATCTCCTGTAAAATACTTGGGTATCTTTTGTAAAAAGACTCATCTTTATAAAAATAATAATTCAAAAACGTCAATGTGGCAAACCAATAAGACTGTCCCACTATATCACCGGGTTTACTTTTAGTAGAATTTGCATTTTTCCTTGTGCTTATTGGAGTTGCGTTTTTTTCATCAGGAATATTTAAATTGTCTTCTGAATTACCGGCTACAGTCTCATCAGTATTAATTTGAGTTTCCTCACTTGTTATCTCATCAGTGTTCACAGCTGATAATATTTTTGCTATTGATAGCGTAACTAAAGTTTTCACTAGAGAAGGAGAATTTTTCTTATGATCTGCATATCTAATCAATTGAAATAAAAACCCAGCTGGGTAGGTTGTAACATGAGGATACTTGTTTGGTAAATTAATTAATAATTTCAGCAATTTTGGAATATCGTATTCTTCAAACTCCAAATACTGGTACTTGATCAGCTTATCATAATCGAAATTCGAATCGTCATCATTTGAAATGACATTACCGCTACTTCCTTTATTAATACTATGTGACATGTCATCTTTACTATATGTGGAATCAGTACCAAAAAATAGAGATTGATCTTTTTTATTCTCTAATCCATCAAATGTATCCGATTCGCCGACATTCAATCCTAAATTTGCGATTTTCAAATCTATATCAGGCATATCTGAATCATCGTTACCAGCAGAAATATTCCCACCAGTATGAGCAGAACCACCCCAAATATCGGCCATTTCTGTAGATATTTAATTTTGATCTGTTCTTTTCTTCTTAATATCTTGGTATATGACAGAAAACAAAGAAAACAACAACGAGAATTAATTCACGAATTGTCCTTTAAATACGATCTTACAATTGACTTTGATACCTTTACTACTTATTATAAATAACCTTCTTAAAGAGAATGACTTAATCTAATGTTTTAAACAAGTTGACGTTTAACATAAATTTTGTATTTATATTTCTCAATCGTACAAAATGCCCTTATTGGATTTAGTTTTTACTATATGCACACCCATACACCTTAACAACTCACTAATTGAAAAATTAATAATTTGAACCTCAGAGTATGAGAAGTTGTAATTCAACATCAATCAATTAAAGGAATAGTATAAAAGTTGTATATTGACTTATAAGACATGTAAGACTAACTATTATCTGTTTCTAGTACCTTACGATCTCTTTCCAAGCTCCTAATCTTTGAATTTAAAGAATCCAAACCATTTTGAGAGGAAAAAATTACGTCTGCCTATCTGAGATTTTTTTAAAAGGCTTGATATATTTAAACTGATTCTAAAGATATAGGTTGAATATTACACAGTATGGTTTTAGCTGATTTAGGTAAACGTATCAATGGTGCGGTGAACAGTGCACTATCTAATACACAGGATGATTATGTGACGTCTGTTGATAATATGTTGAAGATGATTTGTACAGCATTGTTAGAGTCCGATGTTAATATTCAATTGGTTTCCAAACTAAGAAGTAACATTAAATCTACTTTAATGGATGCTTTAAAGACTGGTGGATCCAAGTCTACCAGTAATGCGCAGACAAAGAAGTTGATTCAAAAAAGTGTGTTTGACGAATTATGTAATTTAGTTGATTTTGAGAATAATGACAATGTATTTCTACCAAAGAAGAAGAAAACAAATGTTATTATGTTTGTTGGTTTACAAGGTTCCGGTAAAACTACATCATGTACTAAGTTGGCTGTTTACTATCAAAAAAGAGGTTTCAAAGTTGGTTTAGTCTGTGCCGATACTTTCCGTGCCGGTGCTTTTGATCAATTGAAACAAAATGCAATTAAAGCTCACATTCCATTTTATGGTTCCTATTCTGAAGCAAATCCAGTTAAAGTTGCTGGTGAAGGTATTGAAAAGTTCAAAAAGGAAAAATTTGAAGTCATTATCGTCGATACTTCCGGTAGACATCGTCAAGAAGAGGCCTTGTTTCAAGAAATGGTTGAAATATCCAATGTTGTTAAGCCAAACCAAACCATTATGGTTTTAGATGCTTCTATTGGTCAAGCTGCCGAACAACAGTCTAAAGCATTTAAAGAATCTGCAGATTTTGGTGCTATAATTTTAACTAAAATGGATGGCCACGCTAGAGGCGGTGGTGCTATTTCTGCAGTTGCTGCTACTAATACACCAATAATTTTCATCGGTACTGGTGAGCATATACACGATTTAGAAAGATTTTCTCCAAAATCTTTTGTATCAAAATTATTAGGCATAGGTGACATTGAAGGTTTATTGGAACAATTCCAAACTGTCTCCAACTCAGAAGACACAAAAGCCACGATGGAGAATATCCAACAAGGTAAGTTCACACTATTAGACTTCAAGAAACAGATGCAGACCATTATGAAGATGGGCCCACTATCAAATATTACTCAAATGATTCCTGGTATGAGCAATATAATGAATCAAGTTGGTGAAGAAGAGACTTCAAAAAAGATGAAAAAAATGATATACGTTTTAGACTCAATGACCAAAGAAGAATTAGGATCTGATGGCAGATTATTTATTGACGAACCAAGCCGAATGGTAAGAGTAGCAAGAGGTTCAGGTACTTCTGTTTTTGAAGTTGAAATGATTTTAATTCAGCAACAAATGATGGCAAGAATGGCTCAATCAACAAAAGCTGCTCAACAGGGTGCAGGTGGTATGCCGGGTATGCCAGGTATGCCAGGTATGCCAAATATGCCAGGTATGCCTAACATCTCTCCTCAAATGATGCAACAAGCTCAACAAAAATTACAGCAAAACCCTGGTTTAATGCAAAACATGATGAATATGTTTAGTGGCAGTGGAAATGGTGGGCTTCCAGGTATAGGTGCAGGTGGTATGCCAGATATGAATGAAATGATGAAGATGATGCAAGATCCGCAAATGCAACAAATGGCAAGACAGTTTGGCATGGGTGCATAAATACGGTACTACTTCTAAGAAGAAAATTCAATTTTAAATATAATATCATGATAAAATTTCAAATTATATAGTTCATATAAACAGCATAGTAGCGAACTCATCAAGTACATATGTTATATTGTATATTAATTAGCAAATACCAAAAACAGAGCATATTTTCCAATAGTTTTTTATTTTATCTTAGTTTTATGCGACTAATTGTTATTATCATTCCAATTATGATACGAAAAATAGTCCCTTTTTTAATTTATAATATATAATAGATATCAATTTACTTTTATTTACTATGTTAATTTATTGTGATTAAATCACATTTTATGCTAATATTTTTTACTTTTCTTTTTTAATGTTTCTGTCCTTTTCAGCCTTTGGCAAGTCTTCTAAGATTACTGTTCCATTTGCTATTAATTGTGGATCGACTAACTTCGCTCTGTGTTCATATAATATTTTATAGCCCGATTTAATAGTACCTTCTGTTACTTGAAGAATTTGACCTACCCTTGCTGCAGTAATTGGTATTTTAAACAACAAGATATTTAAATAAATAGAAACAACAGCAATAGTAATTGGCGATTTACCTGCGATTTCTTCAATTTCTTTACATTTGGCTGCTGTGTATTCTGCAGAAGTCGTAACTTGCATTGGTAAACCCAAATGAGAACAAAATCTTGGTATATATGTCAAATTCTGTGCACCACTCATGTTATCAGTATCAATTTTAATAAAACCATCTGCTGATTTCTCTCTTAATATACCCTTCATTATAGCCAAGGTTTTACCAAATTCTTTTGTTTTAACATGAATAATAGATTGAATTTCTTTAAAGGTCCTTGCCACCGAAGCTCTTCTACAACCAATTAAGATGGATGCAGCCATCACACTTTCAGAAGACTTACCTCTAAGAGATTTTTCATCATGACATAGTTTGTAAGCTTCTTTAGCACAATCTTTAACGATCTTTGGTAATTCAGCGGCATCACATAACATTGTAATTTTTGCAAAAGCTGCCTGAACTTCATGATCCTTTTTATCCATAACATTCTTACCTTGTGCTCTATTCAACTCTTTTGTAAATCTCATATCTGTACTCTCACCTTGACCAATTCTGGTAGATAAGTTATTACCGTCCAATAATGGATTAGCGGCTTCACCCACACGACTTGGATCATCACCATTTTGATCATCATTGGAAAATGTTCTCCATTCAGATCTTGTATCAACCAGTTTATCAGATAACACCAACCCACACAATGCACAGACAACATCACCCTCACTAAATCTTTCAACAACCTTTGGAGGATAAACTTTACATTCGGGACATGTCAACACAATATTTAAATTTGGACCTCTTCTTTGCTTCTGAGGAATAGCCGCTGATACTTGTGACATTTTTTCAACTAAACACGAATCCTAAAGTTTCTGTATATCTGCACAATGACCAATATATAACCTACTACTAATCCAATGAGAGAGAGAGAGTATAATGACAATCAACACACTCAATGAAAATGAACTGTTTAACTTGCTGAATAATGTTAAATCGACTTCTTTAACCGAATAGAAACACAATATAAACGAAAATAGAAAACAGATAGTAATTATACTAGCAAAATGGAACTGATCGGGCAATATATGATGATACGTATACCTCCTTTGCAATTGCTGTAAGCTTTATTTATTGCATTTCAAATTAATTATATATTTTAAATTACTAATTTAAATAGTATTCCTTATATATAAATTTTTTATCTCGTTCCTTCTCTTTTTTTTTTAACGGATGCTCTTACAAGTTCGGGTAAGTAGGATTAGATTGAATATCAATTTTAAAGGAAAGGAAAGGAAAGGAATATATGATACTCAGAATATGTATATTTTAGAAAAGGTTATTTATTCTTTGATATTTAATAAACTGACTAATTACAGTCATTTGGTAATATATTGACAACATATTGATAATATGTTGAATGCGTATTAAGACTTTTTCAATTGCAAGTGGGGACAAGAAATTGGTGACTTGACATTACTGAGAAACATAGTTTTATTTTTTACTTATATTAAATTACTCCCGCTATATTATAAATATTGATTTACTTTTGAAATAAGCTATAACTTTTTCTAGAAAAACAGATCACTTATAAAAATAAGCAAATAAATGCGTCATTGAATTTAGAATTACTTTATATTTATTTATTTTGATCCAAAGGAGAACAAAAATTTTAAGATTTTTAGAGAAATGATCCATGTACATAAGTTATACACGTCGAACGCAAACAACAAGTTAAATAAGACGATTAGTATTGGAACTGTTAATGACACAGTTAGTAAAGTACAGAAGGTCAAAACTACTAAAAGTGATTTTTTAGATCCTCATGAAATTTTAATTGGTTCTTATTTAAAGAAAAAATCTGCTTTGAATAAACATATCCATGCAAATCCAAACTTTAATAAGAAACATTCAAATGATAATGATCATATGAAGTTGAAATGGTTGAGATATCATGAACATGTATATTGGTGTGTGTTAAGAAGAAACCAATTTAGTTATTATAAAACCGAAGATGAAAAGGAAGCAGTAGCTGTAATACCCAGAGAAAATATATTGAACTATAAGATTTCGTATAATAATATTAGCAATTCACATTCTTATATTTTATTTCTATACACAAAAGATAAAACTTATACTTTCAAGTTTTTGAGTGTTAATTCGGATGATTCGTCTATTGTTAATAAATGGGCTTTAGCCCTAGATCAGTTTTTAAATAACACGGTTTCTGAAAATGAAGAACTTTCTAATGAATATGGGACTATTGCTCAAACTACCTCTAACGAACCTGAAATTGAAGAAGAAGAACATGATGATGAATATAATGATATTGTAACAATAAATAACAAAACAACATGTAAAAATAACGATGGGACTAATGAAGGTTTACCAATAATGAAAAATACTAATACTCAATTTGAATCTGATCCTGATAAATCTTTTTTTGAGACTTTCGATCCAAATAATAAATCACATATCATATTTACAACATTATTATATGTTCATGTAAAAAGTAGATTTAATAGGACAAAATGGAAACATTTGAAATGTGAATTAACTAACCAGTTTTTAAACATTTATTCAGTTAAGACGAATAAATTAAAGAAATCATTTGATTTAGATTCCGTTATAGATTGCATTGAAATTGATAATGATCGATTTTTATTTGCATTGATCACATCCGATGAACGAATTGAATTCAAAGCATTGAATGATGAAGAAATGATCGAATGGATAATTAATTTCAAAAGTACTGTATTAATTAGAACAAAATACAAACAACATTAAAGAAATACATGAACAATTAAAATTCTGGAAGTGATGATAATGAAAAAAACGAAGACATATAATCTTTTATGTAGTTTAGGTAATAAATAATGAATTATGAAAATAATTTTTTTTAAAATTTAATATTTAATAACGATCTTTAAATAAACAACAATATATATTTAAGTTTTCCTTGAAATGTCATTGTCCTTGTTATCAAGCTATTCCAAGGACTCAGGCAATGAGATTAAAAGCGCTTTACTAAATTATTAATTCGAATATATCAAAAATAACTAAACATGTATAAAAGAACAGTTAAGGTTATGCTAAACATTAATAACCACAATAGACATATTATTCAATTTGGAATAAACAATACTATTATGAATTAAAAAGTGAACGATATTAGAGAATAATGAACAATGTCCGTCTACCTGACTATACACTTAGATTACATAATAGTGAAATTACAAGTTTAGTAATTATCAGTGATTTTGAAAACTTTAATACGCCAATACTGTTGTCATCAGATATAGAAGGAAAAATTATATTTTGGGATTTAATTACAAGAAGACCTGTTTTTATTCATATAATTGAAAAATCTCCACATATAGTTTCAGTTGAATATATCACTAATGATAAATTATATGCAGTTCTTTCCAAAGATCATAAATTTAGGATATTTAGATTGACTGAAAATGATAAAATTTCTTTTGAAAATGAATATAAATATTCATTCAATGTTGCTTTTGAATCCCCTGTTAATACATTAAATTTTGCCAATTTTGCAATTCAAAAACTTAATAAAGAGGAAAGTAAATTTAGGCTAATTTGTTGCAATACACAAGATGCAGAAGGCATTGACATTTATGACTTTAAATTAGATGAAATAAATTCATTAAAACGTATCAAAAAAAATTTAAATTTTTACGATATTGTAAACATTTCGATTAATGACTCTGAATTGTTTAAATTTGATAAATTAGGGGTTGTTATGAAATTCATTCAGTTTCAAGATGACATTGTAATTGTTGGTTATGAAAGTGGATTTATCATTGGGTTTAGGATTCATGAGAATGTTCAATTACTTAGTGGGCCATCAGCAAGTGTGAAGACCTCTTCATTATCTGAAATCCTAAGTGAAAAAAGTAGAGATGAAAACACTGTAATTGCAAATATTGTTGAAATTGTTTATATATCAAAAATACATTACCCAAATCCTGTGTTAAACATGACTTTAGATACCAATAAGACGGAGGGACTAACATTTTATAGCTCATCTGTGGATAACAAAATTGGAATTCATGATATTAATTTGAAAAATGAAGGTAATACTAGTTTTGATCATGCTGACTTCCACATAAGCGCTAATAACTCCACTGCTGTAAGAAAAGATATTTCTATAGGATTAAAAAATATAGATACAGAATACGAGAAGATTGGACTAATAGAGAAGAGTAGAGGTAAATTTATATTAGGAACTTGGAGAGGCACGACTTGCATACTTGATAACGAATTTAAATTAACTGAAAAAATTCTACGAACTAAGAGCAATATGCTAGTAAACGAATCTGCTGTAGGAGATATTCAAAATACTGCCAGGGAAGAGAAAAAGATATATAAGGTAACTTCAGTAGGTTACTTTGAATGCTCTGAATCTCTTAATGGAGATGCAACATCTACGAAATTAATCAATCAATCAAGAAATATAGGCAGCCAAAGGAGACTTAATGCATTTTTGCAATCATTTTGGGTATTTGTCGGATATAATGACGGTTGTATCACTATTCATAAAAATTAATATTACAAAGTACCCATTCATTATCATAAATATATAAACAATCTATCTATATAATTAATATTAAAATTAATTTCTCATAAAAAAATCATAGTATTACCTGCTCAAAAAGCTCATTAGTGTAGTTCCAGAATCATGTTCTTTATGTTGCACATTGTTATTTATCAATCTATCCTTTTCTACAATATCTCTTATTAACATGCTCAGTGCCACATCAACATTGCAATCATCCATAGTGTCAACTGCTACAAAGCCACATTTCCATTTTGTAGCCAAAGTACGACCCCATTCTATCAATACAGGACTGGCTAATTGATCATTTAGATGTGTACATACAATTATAACAGGCGGTGGAGCATCCGGAGAGGAAGGTTCAATTTCAATAGATGGAAGTTCAGTTTTAAATTCCCTTAATTGTTGTAATTTTTCCGTTCTTTCTTTTTCTGTTTTCCACATATTTTTTAAACTATAACCCAAGGAATAGACATCTTGTTCTTTACCCTTTTCCCAACCTCTTTGATAAGTTCTAAATTCTGCCCATGCATCTAACATCGATGACCTAATTACATCTAACAATGAAAAACCGCCATCTGTTTTTCTTGTAAATGTTGACCATGATTGATATTTATCATATTCATCACTATTATTTTTATTTTTGTTTTGTGAATCACTATAAGAATTCTTCACCTGTGCATCTTTACAGTTTGTGCTATTATTCATATACGTAGGTGGTTCTATATTATGAGATAATTCGGGGACAGCACTATACGTAAAAATATAACCATCAATTTTACCATTCAATTCTGCAGCACCAGATGCCACCAGAAGTGAAGTTGTAGAGACTGCTCTTCTTGGTTCATCAGCAAGACCATGAAGAATATTTTTACCTAAATTTCTGAATAATGAAACTTCCAAAAATGGAACGACCATTTCAGGTTTGAATCCTGGTGTGTCAATTATATCAATTAAAATTGGAGTATAATCAGGAGGTACATAATTTCCTGGAATTTTTACTGATGCTTCAACTTCTTTAACTCTTTCAATATTATTTAAATTCCTTTTTGTGTACTTATATTTATTTTTAACTGTACTAAAATATTTCGCATTTATATCCTTGTTGTTTATCGAAGGACCATTATTATTATTACCAGATGCATTTTTATCTAAAATTGATTTTTTTTCTGTAATATATTTATAATATTTAGTATCTTGTTCAACGATATCAATTGTCCTTGAATTATTACTTGATTTTGATTTATTTTGATTCTTAACGTTATTGAAATCGTTTATAAATGATTGAAACGTTAATGGGGATAATAGAACATAAGGAGAAAGTTGTGGAGATTTAAAAATCGGTTCAATAGTCTGCGAGTTCGGAGTTCTCATCAATAACCGTTCATGATTCTGTGAATCTAATAAAGTCTTTGATAATTTGGAATGCGGAATGTAATCAAATAGCCAATTATTCTGATTTCTGGTTGGATAATGAGCTTCATGCACCATATTGACCGTTAGCCTAGAAATAAACGATGTTTTACCAGTTGAGTCTCCACCCAACACAGCAATTCTAACCGGGGACTGATCTGTCATGCTGTTTATTGTTTTTATTTGCTTGACCGGATATTCTCTCTAATGTTAAAACCAATCGAGAGCCCAAATTTGCATGTTCCAATTAAATCTAGAGTAAGTAAACACAATGAAGGTTTCCAACACTCTATTGCAATTACAAACTAACCCTTTAACATATTAAAAAGGATGAATACACAAGAAATCCACATACATGCGCACAGAGTAACAATATCACCCAATTATATAAACATATAGATATTCCTTCTAATGTCTAATGTAATTATTTAAAGCTGTTTCTGATGCTTTAAACATTCTTCTCTGATGATTTTATTTCAAATTCGAAATCTTCAAATTTCAATTTTAATAAAAATGTCACATGACTGAACTGAGTCCCCCATATCACACACATTGTCACGTACAAAGTGATCATGAATATAACAGTTGCAACCAAAATTGATGAAAAATACATACTTTTTAAAGTACCGAACAAGTTTAAAGTATAAGTAATGTAATTCAGAGTATAATTATAATTAAGTTACTTATCAATGTGAAGAATAGATTAAAATTTGCATCTGATTCGGAATTAAAGCAATTATTTACCTTTATTAGAAGCCACCTTTAATTTTCTTTTTTTCTATTCATTTTATTTTTGGAAGCTTTTAGATATCTAAACATATACATATAAAATATATTAAATTGAATACTCTAGTTGAGATTTATTAAGTGAAGTACATTAAGAAGAAGGAGTCACTGATTTGCAATTGATTAAAGAGTGAGATAATAATAATATAAAGCCAGAAAAAGCAACATACACTAATTCTCATTTTCTTCTTACAAACACAAGCAACAATGGTTTTATCCGACAAAGAGTTATTTGAATTAAACAAAAGGGCTGTCACTGAAGGTTTCAAGGTTAAACCAAGACTGAATTATAATACTGTTAGTGGTGTCAATGGTCCTTTAGTTATCTTGGAAAAAGTCAAGTTTCCAAGATATAATGAAATTGTTAATTTAACTTTACCAGATGGTACTGTTAGACAAGGTCAAGTTTTAGAAGTTAGAGGTGACAGAGCTATTGTTCAAGTTTTCGAAGGTACTTCCGGTATTGATGTTAAGAAGACTACTGTTGAATTCACTGGTGAGAATTTAAAGATTCCAGTTTCTGAAGATGCCTTAGGTAGAATTTTTAACGGTTCTGGTAAAGCAATTGATAATGGTCCAAAAGTTTTCGCTGAAGACTATTTAGATATCAATGGTTCTCCAATTAATCCATATGCTCGTATCTATCCTGAAGAGATGATCTCCACTGGTGTTTCCACCATTGATACCATGAATTCTATTGCTCGTGGTCAAAAAATCCCTATTTTTTCTGCATCGGGTTTACCACATAATGAAATTGCTGCACAAATTTGTAGACAAGCCGGTTTAGTTAGACCAACTAAGGATGTCCATGATGGTCATGAAGAAAATTTCTCAATTGTTTTCGCTGCTATGGGTGTTAACTTGGAAACTGCTAGATTTTTCAAGCAAGATTTCGAGGAAAATGGTTCGTTAGAGAGAACATCTTTATTCTTGAATTTAGCTAACGATCCTACTATTGAAAGAATTATTACACCAAGATTAGCCTTAACAACTGCCGAATACTTGGCTTACCAAACCGAAAGACATGTATTAACAATTTTAACCGATATGTCATCATATGCTGATGCTTTAAGAGAAGTTTCTGCTGCTAGAGAGGAAGTTCCAGGTAGAAGAGGTTACCCAGGTTACATGTACACTGATTTATCCACCATTTATGAAAGAGCTGGTAGAGTTGAAGGTCGTAACGGCTCTATTACGCAAATCCCAATTCTAACCATGCCAAATGATGATATCACACATCCAATTCCAGATTTGACCGGGTATATTACTGAAGGTCAAATTTTTGTTGACAGACAATTATACAATAAGGGTATTTATCCACCAATCAATGTTTTGCCATCACTAAGTAGATTAATGAAGAGTGCCATTGGTGAAGGTATGACTAGAAAGGATCATGGTGATGTTTCCAATCAATTATATGCTAAATATGCTATTGGTAGAGATGCCGCTGCTATGAAGGCAGTTGTCGGTGAAGAGGCATTATCGATGGAAGATAAGTTATCATTAGAGTTTTTGGAAAAATTCGAAAAGACTTTTGTTTCCCAAGGTTCATATGAAAATAGAACCATTTTTGAAAGTTTGGATCAAGCATGGAGTTTATTGAGAATATATCCAAAGGAAATGCTAAACAGAATTTCACCAAAGATTTTAGATGAATTTTATGATAGATCAAGAGATGAAGAAGAAGAAAAAGAGGAAGCCCAAGACCCAGATGTTCGTCCAACCCAAACCGAAGAATCTTTAATTTAGAACAACGCTAACGTCATATATATATACGAAGTAGATAAATATTTAAAGAAACGTAAACTTTAAGCAGTAATATATTTTTTCCCACATAACAATAACAAAAGAAAAGGTACAAATTGAAAATTAATTTTATTAGTTATTACAATTATGTTGAATATTTATACAATTTTATATTTTATTTGAATTATACCGTGCATTGGGGTCGATAAAAATAAAAAGCAAACTAGGCAACATCAATGGAACAATGCAAGCGTATGTATACTTATGTAAATGTTGATATATCAGTTATTATAATTCATACATTGAAGCATTGTAACCAGTTTCAAAGAACATCAATAAAACACCAGAAATAATGAAAAATGATGCAATTGATCTCAATAAAAATACTGAATCAAAGTTAATTAGTTTGTTTTGTTCCGACATTACGATGTAATGAGTGTGTATGAGTTTAGACGCAATTATATAGGAATAGGAGTATGGCTATAAAAATTTCATTGAATAGCTTCAATTCAATTATTAAATAACTTCCAATGCATATATATATGTGCTGTATATATATGTTATATTTAAAGCATTTCTTTCAAACAAAGAGTTAAGCAATATAACGGGAATTAGCAATAAAGGCATCTTTAGCTAAGAACTGTGCTACAGCATTATACTCATTTTTCTTAATTGACCATGACGGATTGGATACAATCGGGGGAGTGAATTGCTGGTACAGCCTGTTTTTGTACTGGTGAAACCCGGTAGGAAACATTAGTAGCTTTTGACACATATTTATTCTACTGCCCGGTCTGTGGAAAAATAGAAAATGCCAGCTAATTGGTTTGGACAGATTCCTGCAGACAAGTGTCAGAACTAACGTGGATTCCGCCATATTGTGCAGGATTGCTTAGACCATGTGTCTATGCAGTTATTATAACGGGTATAATTAACCATCGTACAATACTTTTTAAACAACGTGTACCATTATGTGTATGATAAAGCTGCAGAAACAGTAAACATCCGCAGAGATATTTTTTTGTTCTTTCCGTATATATCTCGACAGCCTCTACGAAATGTCACTGGCGTCCTGTTATAATTTCTTTTCCTCTGGGATATGACTGTCGTTTTCTGACTTCGACTTTGCTGCGTTGTTTGTTGGCTGTATGGTCGCCGCAAAAGTCACTAAAGGTGAAGATATATATATAGATATATACTTGCAATAAATGTATATCAAGCAAGATCTCGTTAACCAAGTGATATCTGAATTTCTAGAATCAGGTATTCAATAGTGTTCGAGTTTATGATGACACTCACTTCCATATAAAATAACGAGCTCAATACGTAGTTATTATCATTTCTAGAAACGTGATACCCTTTTTCCGCTGATTGTTTTTTGTGCCCGTTGCACCATTGAAATCTTGAAAAATATAAAAAATATAATATTTCAGAAACCTGAAAATATTGAACATCGTATATTTTAAATCATCAACTTTTACACATAAAACTATACCTACGCGAGTGAACAGAGTTGTACACATATATTATATAATTGTCAGTCACCAAAATAGTGTACCACTATCCCGGAAAAAGTTGTTATATAATGTCAAAACAAGCGGTAAAAGATGCAGCCAAAAGCATGGTTAAAGTTCTTGAGAAATTTCCAGAGGAACGTATTAAACATGTAATCTCATTCAAAGATGTACAGATTGAGAGATTCCAAAAGATCTCAGGGGCAAAAATGAGCACTGGAGCCGAGGCTCAAAAACCGTCTATTTCAGATATTAAAGATATTATTAACAGAACTTCAAAACCATTAGGTTTAAGCTCTAAACTTTTGAAAGAAATGCAATCCTCTTCACCACAAGAAGAGTTTACCGAGGTTTCAATTAATGAACAGATTAAAGCCTTAAATAATTTAATGGCCAATAAACTTAAGAACTATTATGATGCTGGTGACAAGATATACAAACCTGCCGGTAATCCATATTACTACCAAAGATTATTAGATGAATTAGAAGGTAAAAGGAAAGAGAACATTTTTACAGCTTTCAGAACGGTTGTATTTGGAAAATAAACTGGAAAACCAACATATTTCGTCAATTATCATCACCAGCACATATCCATTTATTCTTACTGAATATCTATACATCCTATTTATAAATTGCATGTAAATAATAAACGCTAATATCCATATATTTAAACGTGAAAAGATAAAGCCAAAGAAAACAATACATCTTGGTCCCTTTTACTGTCTTCCCTCTTAATGCTACACAACGCATACATCTTACATACATTTAGTTACAATACATTTGATCAAATAAAACATAACTTTTTAAAACACGATTATTTTTTATTATACTGAGATAAGCCAAATATGAACTATATAAACATTTAAATAGAGCAAATTAAACTTATTTAGTAGCCTTTTGAGCAGCCTTGGTGACCTTACCAGCCTTGTCAGTCTTGACAACGGACTTGATAACACCGACAGCGACAGTTTGTCTCATATCTCTGACAGCGAATCTACCTAATGGTGGGTAGTCAGTGAAAGCTTCAACACACATTGGCTTAGATGGGACGAACTTAACTAAAGCGGCGTCACCAGATTTCAAGAATTTTGGAGCATCTTCGATCTTCTTACCGGATCTTCTGTCGTTCTTTTCTAATAATTCATCGAATTTACAAGCGATGTGAGCAGTGTGACAATCTAAGACTGGAGAGTAACCAGCAGAGATTTGACCTGGGTGGTTTAAGACGATAACAGTGGCGTTGAAAGATTCAGAGGCCTTTGGTGGATCGTTCTTGGAGTCACCACAGACGTTACCTCTTCTAATTTCCTTAACGGAAACATTCTTGACGTTGAAACCGACGTTGTCACCTGGAACACCTTGTTCTAATTGTTCGTGATGCATTTCGACGGATTTAACTTCGGTAGTAACACCGGCTGGGGCGAAAGTGACAACCATACCTGGCTTGATAACACCGGTTTCGACTCTACCGACTGGCACAGTACCAATACCACCAATCTTGTAAACATCTTGTAATGGTAATCTTAATGGCTTGTCAGTTGGTCTGGATGGTTGTTCAATGGCGTCAATGGCGTCTAATAAAGTCTTACCCTTGACAACACCGGCCTTGGTTTCCTTTTCCCAACCCTTGTACCAAGGAGCATTAGTGGTAGCTTCAATCATGTTGTCACCATTCCAACCAGAGATTGGAACGAATGGAACAGTCTTTGGGTTGTAACCGACCTTCTTGATGAAGTTGGAGGTTTCCTTGATAATTTCAGTGAATCTGGATTCATCCCAGTTGACGGAGTCCATCTTGTTGACAGCAACAATTAATTGTTTAACACCTAGAGTGTAAGCTAATAAAGCGTGTTCTCTGGTTTGACCATCCTTGGAAATACCGGCTTCGAATTCACCGACACCACCAGCAATGATTAAAATAGCACAATCAGCTTGGGAAGTACCGGTAATCATGTTCTTGATGAAATCTCTGTGACCTGGAGCATCAATAACGGTAACTTGGTACTTTGGAGTTTCGAACTTCCATAAAGCGATATCGATAGTGATACCTCTTTCTCTTTCGGCCTTTAACTTGTCTAAAACCCAAGCGTACTTGAAAGAACCCTTACCTAATTCGGCAGCTTCCTTTTCAAACTTTTCGATGGTTCTCTTGTCAATACCACCACACTTGAAGATTAAGTGACCGGTGGTAGTAGATTTACCTGAATCGACATGACCAATGACGACAACGTTAATGTGAGACTTCTCTTTACCCATTGTTAATTGTGTTAATTTATTGTGGTTTTTTTTATCTTTTAACAAGAATAGAAAGAGAGGAAGAGAGTATAAAATAATAGTGAGAACGACTTATATGACACAAGAAATATGAAATGTTAATCTGATAAATAAGATAAAATGAAGTTGTATTTATAAGTTAATTTATTCAACTCATCGATGAGATTAAGTGAAAATTTTTTATTTTTTACCCACTGCATTAACCAAAAAATTTTTTTTATATTTTTTATTATGGTATCTTTCTTCTTCTTCTTTTTGTTTAATTTTTGTTTTTCAGTTCATGGTTGGTTCAATGATGAGACGAATAGGAGATAGTAGTGCATAGATATAATCCACATAACGCCAACAGACCAACAGACCAACCACCAAGAAAAAGAAAAAGAGAAAGAAAAAGAAGATACATTGTTTTCCGTTACTCTTCTCTAGGGGAGATTGTGAGTATTGTCTCTACCCGCTACACTCAAAGTACGGCATTTTCTGAATTAGGCAATTTATTGAGAGGATTTCATGTCAACTAGAGCCTTCTGTTTTGTACGGGAAACGTGTATAAACGGTCATTGGTGTTGCAGGGCAAGCCGTTATAAGAAAGAAGGGCAGCAGCAGCAGTGTTACGAAAAGAAAAAGTTCTGGTCGAAGAAGAGGGCCAAGGGCTGGTGGGAACAAGAGTTCAGACTGGTGCAGTTTGATTTGGGTCAGATTCACTGTTAACAGAACAGTTCGGAGAAGTGTCGAGTTTGGGGGGGTAATAAAATAGCAGAAAAAGAAACAGAATAAGAAGATAAACGTTGGCAAATGCTCAGGATGTTTCTCTGCGTTGGACAGCTATTTTCAGGTTTACGACCTTCTTGCACGGCAGTTCTCTTCTATTGATGATATCAAATGATGACCAGCATGCGATGTATGGAACGCCGGACGGAACTGCTTCCTAAAAAGAAAAGAAAATGACTGAATTAACCAGCTGTTTTCTGTGGACATGCTTCTTCATAGTTTTTAGTTTTGACAGCGTTATCTGTACCGATTTCAGTAGTTGTGTTGCACCTGTTTTATTACAGTCCATTTCTCATCTTGATAACTCATACGGGCAACACCATTTAATATAACAAACCCAGCATTTCGTGATGTTCAATCAAACATATTTGTGGCCACGTTACAAAGGCATTACATTGTGTAAAGTAGAGTATAGCATACCGTACAGATTACAGAATCACATGCTCTCAGTAAAATCGGCGAGTTGTGTGGATTAGAATGTGGGCTAATTGCACATCACTAAAGTGGTCAAAGCAGAATATGTATGACATGTGTTTGTTTTTGAAATGCTGATAAATCAAAGAGTGGGAGGGCAAATTTCAATATTCTTGATAATATTGTATGTTGGTTTTTTTTGTTGGTAAGAACTACCATAGAACAATATGTATTCGTACGAGTAATCGTTACCTTTTCACATGATTAATTAAAAAGTTTTCAATGGTGGAAAATCAATATTTCTCATATTTTCAAGAATCTTAATCTTTTTTTTGTTTCCTTGCTTAAAAAAAATGGCAAAATATGTTTGGGTGTTGTTGTTTTTAGTTTTGAATGCTGGACAGTCTTGCTTTTAAAGGTTTAATTTTTCTTTTAAAATAACGACATCGCATTGTAGGTGTCAGTGCCGGTGTCACAAAAGTCAGCATTTAGCCCCTTCCCCACACACATATTAACGTTTTGCTTTCTTGTAAGATTTATAAAATAAATAAGGATTGGAATTTTATTAATATTGCTATTATTTGCATTTATAGTTCCTTTTAATAGCTAATATGAAAAAGGAGTATTATAAGGAGTATTCAATAAAACAGCATCGCCATTAGCATATTGTTCTGACCCCTTCTTTTAGTTTTAATAAATTATATATTTATCTCCAAATATATATACATATATAGCTGGCTATTGGAAACATATTTTGTTTTTGTTCAAAAACTTAAACAACCTATTTTAATCATGGATCAACTTACTATTATCAACTTTTGTGCCCTCATCTAAGAACAAATAAGCTGCATAAAGAAGAAACAAGAAAGTCAAAAATTTAAAAGTCATTGTAACTATAATCATAATGACTATAAATAACAATCGATACATTGATGACCAACTATCTAGATTGAACGATGCCGCAGATATTCAGGTCGATTATTTATGTAGACAGAAAAGAGACGTTATTCCATATGCCGAATATGAAATGGAATTAACAAAATTGTTCGAAGAAACAAATAGAATAAGTACAATTCTAGAGAATAGACACATATTAGTTTCTCAAGAATTGGAAAGATTACAACTTACTATTGATAGCAGGACGCAACAGATTAACACAATAGGCGAGGGTCAGGCGTTTTCGAAACCAAGTAATCCTTTCAATAATATAGCACCTGGAACACAAACCGATCTTAAGACGGACATGAAAAACAACACAAAAACTGAGTCTGAGTTTAAGAATAGTCAAATTAAGTACAAATTTAAATGTTGGATGAAAAAGGGTAAAAAAAAGATTTTATTAATATTAAAAGTAAATAAAATGACTTATACAACAGATTGTGACGCTCAAAAAATAACCAATTTTGATCTAAAAGCTAATGAAACTAGCGATAATCACATAATGGATAAATCACCTACATTAGATAAGAATGCTTTATTAACTGACTCAAAATCTGACAATACTAATCTAAAGATTGAAAATACCGAAAATGAACAAACGGAGATTTTCACTAAATCACTTCCGAATAATACAATAAATTCAAGTAATATTAAAGACAGGTTGAGTATACAATCAGGCGCAGAAAGTATTAACAGTGACCAAGATATACAAACATCTTTACCATCAGTCTCCAACTATAAAGTCCTTACACCATTAGTCCAAATTAGTTCGGCTAACAATGTGTTAGGTTTTGATGATAGAAGTAGTATTGGGACTTCTAGTATAAACACTCCGTTATTTTTTAAGGGTCAACCAAAAAGAACTACTACTGAGAGAGACAGTTTAATATCTGATTCAAAATTGTCATTACTAGAATCTGCTAAAAATCAATTAAAAAGTAAGTTACAAAATGCAAATTCAAGCTTTGAGAGATGGAAAAATTCAAAAAGTAACTATAAGTTAGCAGACACTGAATGTATAAAGACAGGCAATAGTACGAAGCTTTGTCACTGGAATATGAATAAGAGACGGAAGAAATAAGGATTATTTGGATGTGTAATTGATTTCGATTCGAGTACTATTAGAATAGTAACGTTATACCAGTTTTGATAACGACCTTTCATACACTAATGTCACTATTTAGATCGCCTCAAATTTTATAAGATATATATTTATCATTGTTATAATATATGCCATCAGTGATATATACTAATAAATATTGCAACTTGTTCATTGAAGGTTAAGACCATTGTCAATAGCATCGCCGTGCCAGTGAATCACATAATTCAGTAAGTTGGCCTCTTAAAGGATTAAATTTTGACAATACTTAATTCTTAGATTACACAGTTTATATCCATATATATTTTGCGTAATATAATAAACCGATCAGATTACTAACTACAATTCATACATCAGAAATGAGCACTAGCAACTTATATAACGCCTCAATTAACGTCAATAATATTTATATAGTCACTATATCTTAGATGGCTCTTTACACTTGTCAGAATAATTGTAGTGTATGTGACAGAACTAAGTGTTTATGACACTTTGAATTCTAAATCAATTGATCACTTACTAATGGAAAGAAGGTCTAGAACAATCTTCCAAGTGGTAGGTGAAAATTTCTCACTACAATGTAAATGGCTACGCGATAAACACAGATGTACAATACAGCACTAAAGATCTTAGGAGGATGAATGAACATGTGTACGTGTTCATTCAACTGTCAGTTCAACTCATATATAAGGAGGGCTTCTAACTCTATATAGAGTTGTTTAAATATACTAATAAAAGACGAATCGATTATTTAACTATTAAGAAGATGGACTACTCGAAAGCAACTGAAGTGACTAATGACACTAACTTAGACGTTGGCACTAACCAACATAAGCTTGTTTCTCCACAGGAATAGTTTAATTACACTAATAAAAGACCAATCGATTATTTAACTATAAAGAAGATGGACTATACTAGAGCAACTGAAGTGACTAATGACACTAACTTAGACGTTGGTTCCAACCAACATAAGCCGTTTCTCCACAACAACAATTATACTAATAAGGTTTTGGAAGAGAATATCATAACTGTAGTTGTATTATATATTAATCAGTATCAACAACATCACATTGAATTTATCTTTGTAACTTTTCCGATATAGTGTAACGGCTATCACATTACGCTTTCACCGTAGAGACCGGGGTTCGACTCCCCGTATCGGAGTTTATTCTTATTTTTGTTTTCACATCATGTAGCAAATTTTTTGAAACATTTGTTATATTTTGTAACGCCAAAATATGATGATTCTGATCTCTTTAACGTGACAAATTAATTCTGCTATCAAAAAACCGTGAAGAAAATTCACAGGACCAGACTGTATTAAGTAGGAACTGCTATAGATTATCACTACTGATAGGATTAGTAAGATAGGAAAATAACGTTTAAAAGTAAACTTTAAACAATATGCAATTTGAGTTAGCTAACAAATTTGACAATCCAAACATCTAGTTTAAGGCATTGTACCGGCACGTACAGATCAATATTTATAAAATCATTTTTGACAGGTTAAAAAAGTTAGTAACCGATTCTTACTCAAACTTTATCATTATATAACACTTTGAAGGATTTTCATAGTTTTTATATATTAATATATTAGAGAAATAATCTGAAGTTCTAGGAAGTAATCGATATCGTTATAGCGAGTGGAAGAAAGGAATTAAGAAAAAGAATATTTATTAGGTTAAGATTAGTTCATCATATCTCATTTAATATGTCTTCTTCTAGCGTTGTTTCACTTCGTGTTTCCTATTCAGAAGCATCTGCTCAAGCTACTTCATCCGATGGATGTGTAGTATGTTCAAGTGACGTGACGTGTCCCAATTGTGCTGAAGGATATTACTGTGTGTTGACTGCATTAACCTGTTATGAGTGTCCAACCACATATTGTGAATTGAGTACGAACTCTGAATCATCCAATTCAACTTCAAGCTCCACGTCGTCATCTGATCAAAATAGTGGACGTATTACAGGTGCTATTGTTGGATCCGTTGTTGGTGGTGTTTTAATCATAATCGGGATTGTCATGTACTTTTTTTATACGAAATTCTGGAAACTTAGAAGAGAAACGAAATTCAACTCAGATATTCACAAATCTTTTGGAGCTCTTTTAGACGCTGATTACGACGAAGATCTCCAAGATATGTACGATGCTGACCTTGACAACGATGATTTTGATGATATGGACGACGATATCGAGGATGGTTATTTTAAAGATGAGTTAATCGAAATGGGAGATACCGTTCCCGAACTAATGGAATTCCCTAAAAATGCCAAGAGAAGTAAATTAAACCATTCAAATAATACCCATGATAACAATAGAAGTGAAATTGTGTCTATCGTTACTGATCTAAACCACTCACGATTATTACAATCTGGAAATAGAAGCAGTTCATCTACAATTAATACCAAAGCATCAAATATTTTACCAATTGCATATATCCCAGGTGTCACAAACTCAGATCCTCAAAGAAGGGGAATGCATTCTTTCCAAAACATGCCACATAGTAGGGATACCGTCAAATCTCATATTACTCTAGGATCTTCAATTTTTGATAACGAAGATGGAGATCCTTTAAGTGTTATAAATATGGGTAACGATGAAGACAAGATCGGAAATAACAGCATTTCAAGGGAGAAAATCAACCCAAATACTTCCACAGAAAAATTAACCACTGCAATCAGAGCCAAGCCAAGACTAATTGATATACACGACAACAACAGTTTAGATGACCTACAAAATTCTGCCACATCTTTCGGAAATGATGAAGAAATTGAGTTAGAAATCCACATAGATGGAGAACAACTGCATATAGACAGTGAGAAAAATATTGATACCATTGTCTCTAGGAGTTCGAATCACGTCGATGATGAAGCTGGTCCAGACGGCGACTCGGTATGAAATTAGACACTGAGTACATATAGTCATTAAAGTGCGTTAACGCTTTTCTTTTTTTTTTTTTTGGTTCTTTTTTGTTGACCATAAATATACGAAAACTTTAGCCACTCTTACTCTCGCATTAAAACATTTACATAGTACATACACACATATATCAATTTATTATAGAAGTAATATTCATTCTCTTTAAAGAGAACAAATAATAATTATAGAAATCTACATTATAGTAATCAATTTTACATTCTCAAGAAACAAAGGATGGTCGTGTCGGACTTTAAACCATGCAAGGCTCTTAATCCGAATAGTTAACGTTCACTTATAAATTTAAAGAAGGACTTAACAACAATAATAATAATAATAACAGATAGTATTTTGACACGGACCTTAAAACTATCGAAAAGACGGGCGGAACTTGATAGAACGATTGAATACTTAGCGCCGAAATGACGGTATTATAACTTATAAAAAGAAAAATAAGGTAATAAGTTTTTAATTAAATTTATTATGCTTGGAAGTTAGACAAGTCCGATACTAATGTTAAGTGTTTAGAAACCACACGATTACTAAAATGTTGACGAAACATATCTTAAAGTTCGAAGAAGATATGTCTGTCTATGTATGCATTAAATCCAATCTAAGGGCATCTTGGTGATTTGAACTCAAGTACACACTAATGAATGCTGTTAAATAACTTTATTAAGGAACAATTAACACATAGAGGTATATAATAAAGTAGTATTTAGGGTCGATATATTATTTTGTAGTAGTAGTAGTACTAATTAAACACATAAAGATCAAAGTTAAAATTTACGAATGTAAATATCAAAAATATAGGATTAAATATTTATAACTGAATCACTATTCTTTTCCTCAATAAAACACATAATAAAACTTACTCAAACGAGACCACAACGAACAGAATAAAACATAATTTCTTATTGCTGCATAAGAAAAGATATGCAACAATAAGCAATTACCTGTTCCTTATCTGTACCATCGGTATAAAAAATCACTTATATTCATGTAGATTACTTAGACAAAGGTATTTTTCATTTTGAACTGCAGTGATTGCATTTGACACTGAAAAGAAGGAAATACATATAGAAGTTTGAGCGAAATATGAGCGTAAAAACTGGTGAATAGAAAAAAAGAGACAGAGTACGAGGGTAAGAATAATTAAGACACAGCAAAAGTCAAGGCTTGACGAAGAGCTTGATTGTACGGAATCAACAGGCATGGTGTTGTTAGTGCATTCGTTAAAGTTAAAGTACCAACCATGTTTTATTATTATATATTTTTACTTCGCATTAGAGAACTACCTTGAAGAAACAAAGCCTTCGTTTTATTTCTTTACATGTATACTAACTAGAACTTCCTGTACTTTAACAATTGAGCAAAGTAAGTGTGTGAGGTTGGAATATTACATTTCTAGTTTTTTTTTCATGTTGTTCTCACTTACTAAATTTCCTGTAACTGTTGCGATTGTTGTGTAGTAGTTGGTGTTGGTATTCGTTATTAGAAAACATGCTTTTGAAAAGCTTCGAGAACGTTTTTTTCCTTTTATTTCTTAATCACACGAATTATTTCGGCTCGGACATTACTTGGTTTGATTCAAACTAGTTCCTACCTGTTATGAGACCGATTTGAAGTTGTTAAGTTATTCTTCAAAGAAACAGGTATTTCTTGTCTGTTTTTTTCCCATAAAATGGTAATAAGTAATATGTGAACGGTCAAACAACGTAAGAGTAGTCGGGTTGTATTAGTAGTCGGCGGTGGTGATACATTAACTCTCAGTACAATCTCTTAAATTTCTTTCTTTTTTTTCTGGTGGGAATCGATCTTTTATTACCTTGATATTTTTTAATGAGATGGTGTATGTGTAGTTATGTATGTAACTGGTTGTAGCGGGATCTAGGTAGTATATTTTAATAATTTGCTAGTTTGCAATAGTATGCGTGCACGCACTTGCTTTTACCTGAAAAATAAAACACACACATAATAATAATATCACTAAAGTTTATTGAAAGAGATAGATAGAAGAAGAGGTAAATTTGTAATACTTTTTTTTATTCCAGTCTGTAGAACTTGTAAACTGTGAAAGTAGGAATCCGGAACTGGGACTATATTACTCAAATCAATGAGAAACTTAAATCAAGTTAGAAGTAGGTATGGTTTAGTAATTAATCTTATGGCCCTTCTTGTTATTAAAAAGCCTCCCCTTGTTCTTTTTTGTTATATAAAAGCAATTGGATTTTTACTATTGTTGTTTAATTTGATATTCGAATTATTTCCTTTACTTACATCCTTGTTAATTTATTTTACTGTAATAAATCCCTTCTAATCTTAATTAGATTTATAACTTAAGATATACATTAGAAAAAGATCCCAGATCAATTGATATTTTTTTGTATTATATATTTATCATATATTGACTCATAGTCAAAACAAAAAAACAACATCAACATCAATAAGCTTTCGCAGTATTAAATATAAAAAATACAATGTCCCACTTCACTGAAATAGATAACTTAGCTGTTAACACTTTAAGATTATTGTCCGTCGATACCGTCGATGCTGCTCAATCTGGTCATCCAGGTGCTCCATTGGGCATGTCTCCAGCTGCTCATGTTGTCTGGACCAAGTTCTTAAACTTAAACCCAAAGAACCCAGACTTCTGCAACAGAGACAGATTCGTTTTATCTAATGGTCATGCCGTCGCCATGTTATATTCTTTATTACATTTAGCTGGTTTCAACTACAAGATCGAAGATTTACAACAATTCAGACAATTAGGTTCCAAGACTCCAGGTCATCCAGAATTCGACTTAGAAGGTGTTGAAATCACTACTGGTCCATTAGGTCAAGGTATCTCTAATGCTGTCGGTATGGCTATAGCTCAAGCTAACTTAGCCGCTACTTACAACAAACCAGGTTTCGAATTATCTAACAACCACACATACGTTTTCTTAGGTGACGGTTGTTTACAAGAAGGTGTTGCTTCCGAAGCTGCTTCTTTAGCTGGTCATTTACAATTGAAAAACTTGATTGCCATTTACGATCACAACCACATCACCATTGATGGTAGCACTGATGTTTCCTTCACTGAAGATGTTTTAAAGAGATTTGAAGCTTACGGTTGGGAAGTTTTAACTGTTGAAAACGGTGACTCCGACTTAGATGCTATTTACAACGCCATCGCTCAAGCTAAACAATCCAACAAGCCAACTTTAATTCAAAACAAGACCACCATTGGTTACGGTTCTGTCAATGAAGGTACTCACTCTGTTCACGGTTCTCCATTAAAGGCTGATGACATTGCTCAATTAAAGACCAAGTTCGGTTTCGACCCAAAGAAGAAATTCGATGTTCCTCAAGAAGTTTACGATTTATACAAGACACAATTAGCTCAACGAGGTTTAGAATCTAACAAGATATGGGATCAAAACTTTGCTCAGTACAAACAAAAATATCCAGAATTAGGTGCTGAATTCCAAAGAAGATTAAACGGTGAATTACCAGCTAACTGGGACTCTACTTTACCAGTTTACACTCCAAAGGACTCTGCTATTGCCACTAGAAAATTATCTGAAATGTTATTAGACAGTATTCACAGCACTTTACCAGAAGTTTTAGGTGGTTCTGCTGATTTGACTCCATCTAACTTAACCAGATGGAAGGAAGCTAAGGACTTCCAACCACCTTCCAGCGGTTTAGGTGACTACTCCGGTAGATACATCAGATACGGTATTAGAGAACACGCTATGGGTGCTATCTTAAACGGTATCTCTGCTTACGGTGTCGGTTACAAGCCATACTCTGGTACTTTCTTAAACTTCGTTGCATACGCTGCCGGTGCCGTCAGATTATCTGCTTTATCAGGTCATCCAATCGTTTGGGTTGCTACCCATGACTCCATTGGTGTCGGTGAGGATGGTCCAACTCATCAACCTATTGAAACTTTAGCTCACTTCAGAGCTCTACCAAACTTACACGTTTGGAGACCAGCTGATGGTAACGAAGTTTCAGCTGCTTACAAGGTTGCCATTGAATCTAAATCTACTCCATCTATCATTGCCTTAACCAGACAAAACTTACCACAATTAGAAGGAACTTCCATTGAAAAGGCCTCCAAGGGTGGTTACGTTTTACAAGATGTTGCTAACCCAGATTTAATCTTTGTTGCCACAGGTTCCGAAGTTTCCTTATCTGTCGATGCTGCTAAGATCTTAGCTTCCCAAAACATCAAGGCTCGTGTTGTTTCTTTACCAGACTGGTTATCTTTCGACAGACAACCAGAACAATACAGAAAATCTGTCTTACCAGATGGTGTTCCAATTTTGTCTGTTGAAGTCTTGGCCACTAACGGTTGGGGTAAATATGCTCATCAACACATTGGTATGACTACTTTTGGTGCTTCTGGTAAAGCCCCATTAGTTTTCAAACACTTCGGTTTCACTCCAGAAGTTGTTGCTGAAAAGGCTGCTAAGACTGTTTCATTCTACAAGGGTAAGACAATCGTTTCCCCATTATCTTCCCCATTCTAAGTGTAATGATAGACACTACTTAATGAATACGTATTTTATAATTATAATTAATGTAACGTATGTACTTAATCATGTTTTATAGGTATATTCTCTAATTGATAAATTTTAGAAAATATTTTATTATTATTATTATATTTATTATTATATTTTATTGCTAATGTAAGTATCTAGTTTAAGACCTGCATTTATTATGTTGTGCATTTAATAACACATGTCCATAATGCTAAACAATATTATATAAATATGTACATTTTCTGATGCGATTTATTGTTATTGTGTATTGATTTATAATTTTTCAAATTCTTCCTCCCTATATTGAAAATCATGATTACAACGTCTTGCTAACCAACTATTTTGGTAATCGAAATACCTCCATGTTTCTTCTTCAGTCTGTGCCATATCTGGTGCAGATTTAGTGACTTCTTTAAAATACCAATTTCTATCCACTTTATTATATTTCCAATTTCTACATTTTGATAATTCTCTTGCAACTAAAAATTGTTCGTAAGTACCTTGATAATGATAGAAAATGAAAAATAAAGTGTCCAGATCGAATTTCCTGAATATTTTAGCCAATGAAGTTCTTGAATATATATCATTTACTTCTATGTTATCTTCATCAGCATTATTCTCATTTATTTTATTTGAATTTTCAGTATTTTCTGCACTCAAACGTTGCTGAGGTTGGACGTCCATTGGGCACACAAATCTAATTGGTTCATTTGGAAAAAATACTGATGTTGGATGAGGCAAAGACAATGGTTTCTTATAATAAATTGGAGTGTCTGCATCCAATGAATCAGGACAATTCAATAGTGATGACTCCAATTGTTGGATCATAGTATCTGGCATTTTTGCATATGGTTGCATTAACTTCCTTTTAGCATTTAATAAATATTTCAATTCATCTTTAAATAGAGGATTATTGAATGCTTCGTAATTTGCCATATCTGCTGCGATAATTTCATCAATCTTTTGTGTCATATCTTCGGGAAATTTAATATTTGATACTTTATCACTGTCTTCTTTATTTTTATTTGATTCCAAAGTTGTTTCCTTCTTCTTGACTAATTTTGTTGTTGAATCATTACTGATATTGTCATTTAATAAAGTTGTTGATGATTTCGATTTCTTTGGGAAAGCATTTCTATCGACATTTTTAAGCTTTGAAGGAGTGTTTGTAACACTCGAGGATGCTGTATTGGTTGACTCAAGGTTACCATCATTGTTAACTTCCTCCATTGTTTCTTTCTTAACTTCACAACCCATATCTTCATAAATGGTATCATATTCAATGAAATCTGGATCTTCATTGTTCTCAACGTAGTATTTTATATCTTCTTTGAAATCATTAATAGTTTCTTTAGTTATTTCTTCATTTGTTAATAATTTTAAAAGATTTTCTAAATTTAATATATGAAATTCTAATCTTGAAATTTTATTTTCACATTCAGTAGAATCTATATTTTCATCATTCTTAATCATTTCATTTTTCTCCAATTGAAGTTGTAATTCCTCAATGCATGTTTTAATAAATTGAAATTCCTCAGTTTCTACAATTTCTTTATTGAAATTATTAATATCAAACTTATCTGGATTACTTAAAGCTTCAGTGGAAAATTGTTTTGTTTTCATCAATTTTTCAATAGTTTTAAATTTCTCCATATCAATTTCAATCAGTCTTCTACTCTCTGTCAATTGTTGCACTTTATCCTTAATATCTTCTTTACTCAACCATGTCTTAATTTGATCTCTATGTTTTTGTAATTTTTTAATCTCTCGTTTTAAATCTGATTCCAATTTCTCTCTATATGAAGTATTGTCAGGATCACTCGCTTGGAACTTATCATGTATCAAGTCATACTCTTCCAAGCCTTCTTTAACTTTCTTTAACAATTTATCGACCTCTTGTTGTAATTTTCTTTGCGACATTGTTAATTTCTAAATATTTATGATAATAAAATGTTAATAATCGATACCAATTAAAGGAAGACTGTTTTGTTTCCTTTCAATCGACCACAGATGTATGAAATAAATAGCGAACAAGTAACCAGCCAAAATAACTGACAATGTGATTATATACACTATTGAACTATTTATAAGTTATAAGTTTCACATAGTTAATAAAAATTTATTCTACTTCTTAACTATGTTATATTGTACATATTATTTTTTTTGGCTATACTCAAGTTTTCAATTTTTCAATTCTACCACCTACTGAATAATATTTTTAAGTACTAGAAGAAAAAAACAGTGTAGTGGGAAGAATGGAGTACTTATACATGCCAATGTGGCATAATTTTAAAAAAATAAAGTAGAAATAGCCATATGGGCCTTGAGGTTTTCCTATTTTTATGATAGTTACCCTGTTAAGATAAGGTTACCCTGGGGTATACTACCGTGGCATGTGACGTTACACAATTCCAGTCACATGATCACTTAGATATCATAATGCTTTACTTATATACAGATATACATATATACAGATAGACACAGACACAGACACACATATATATATAAAATGTATGTGCGTGTGTGTAGATTAATAGCAATGCCATTCCCATTTGAACTACTCGTATATGTTGCTTTAAGAAAGTGTGATTTCCATTGAGAGCTGGAATAATAAATTCCCGACGGCTTTACCATTCTCGTTATTACTACTAACCATAATAAAATAATGAAAAAGACTATTAATTATACGTCTATTCCACCGGTTATATAGATTTCCTGAGATTTTCTATATATATATATATTCATTTACAATTTACGTAGAGTCTTCGATTACATAGCATCTTGTTTAATATTGTATATATACTGCAGACAGATGGTTGACCGAGTATGTCTATCGTTCGCTTGCTAGTGAGTAATCAACTAAGTACTTACTTTTCTTGTAAAAGTTTCTCGGTTAGCAATAAGCCAATGGAAAATGTGATTTTAATTTTTTTATTCAAAACAACTACACATATGATGAATGGATAATAAATAGGATCCTAGCAGTGGAACTGTTGCTAGTTTGTTTTTGCGAAAAGGATTTTTTTTGTGTAAGACCGTGTGAAACTTACAACCAAAAACACTACTACAGTACTACTAATACTCTGTTGCGTTGGTTGGTTGTGCAGGTTGTTAGGTAACTAGGCTCTATTTTTTTTTTCAGATTTCATATATGTAAACTACATATCCATTGCGACGACTGAAGAAAAATAGACTGATTTCGACTGGCCGGGGTTTGTTATATTGAGTCATAGACATTTTTATGCAATATAATGAAAATGCATCGTGATTTTCTATTTATTCTTATTGTGAGATTATTTAACCTTTATTTGTTATAATATTAATAGTCATAACTATTGACATGGCATGAATCTGATATTGTTATCGTGTCAATACAACTGTCTGTAATATCTATTCGTAGCACCCTAATTATAATATGATGTTGTTACGTTTACCGATCAAGTTACACTACCTGGATCTCTTCTTGTCTAAAGGAAGTTTACAATGTACTATTGTGTGAGGTGAGAACTTATAGATTACTCATCGTCTATTAGATCTTATGATTGGTTTTTATTGCTTTTGCAGTTAATATATAAAGGTGTGTATAATCTGTTATGTTTTACATATTCTTGCCGTCGATTCCTCAACAAATATACATATACATATACATATAGACAAATAAAAGTTAATAACTACAATCATGTCTAGTAGTACATATTGGATTGAAAAATTAGTTAATCCAACACTTAGTGTTTTACCAGGTGATTTTTTAAAACCAAGCCAAGAACCGTTTATTCAACAATCAAATTATACTATTAATATATCTGGCTTAATTAATAGTGAATTATCTTCAAAATTTAATGATTCTTATATCTTACTACTAACCTGCTGGTGTTCAATTTTTTACAGAATGACAGGTGATGAAGAAATTATATTGTACATTAAAGATAATAAGGTGCTGAGATTTACTATTGACAAAAATTGGACTTTTAATCAACTATATGATGTTTTAGATAAGGAAATAAATCAAGTGTTAATCAATCATGATACAACTGATATTTCATTCGATAATATTAGTGAGTTAATTAGGGAGAAAAATGACTTGGAGATTATTCCGAGTCTATTTAAATTTGCTTTCTTAACTAATCAAAATAATAGCAAGCTGGACCAGTATCAACATTCAAAATTAGATTTACTGCTATCATTTAATGAAGAATCAGATTCATTGGACTTTGTTTACAACTCTTTATTATTCGATCGAGAAAGAATTCAAATTTTGTCAGATCAAGTGATAACCTTTTTATCGTCAGCAATAAATGATCCTTCATTAATAATAACAGTTATACCACTACTGACAAATTCATCAAAGAAAAGTATACCTGATCCAACAAGTAACTTAGGTTGGTGTGATTTTGTTGGATGCATCCAAGATATCTTTCAAGATAATGCAGAAAAATTCCCTGAAAGAATATGTGTCGTAGAAACAGGTAATGACAAAGATATACCGTCCAGAACATTCACCTATCAGGACATCAACCGCGCTTCAAATATCGTGGCTCACTATTTAATTAAGACAGGTATCGAAATTGGCGACATTGTGATGATTTATTCTTCAAGAGGTGTGGATTTAATGATATCTGTCATGGGTGTTTTGAAAGCAGGTGCGACTTTCTCTGTAATTGATCCTGCATATCCTCCGCAAAGACAAACCGTATACCTATCGGTTGCAAAACCAAGAGGTTTGATAGTGATTAGATCTGCAGGGGAATTAGATTCCTTGGTAGAAGATTATATCACAAACGAGTTAGATGTAATTACAAGGATCAATTCTATTGCTATACAAAAAGATGGATTTTTGCAAGGTGATATAAAACCAGCTGATGATCCATTGGCATCACTAATTGAATTCCAAGATACAAGATCAGGTATCATTGTTGGTCCAGATTCAAATCCAACCTTATCTTTTACTTCAGGTTCGGAGGGTACTCCAAAAGGTGTCCTAGGTAGACATTTTTCCTTAGCATATTACTTTGGTTGGATGGCAGAAAAGTTTCAACTTTCTGAGAATGATAATTTCACAATGTTAAGTGGTATAGCTCATGATCCCATCCAGAGAGATATGTTTACCCCATTATTTTTAGGTGCTAAGTTATATATTCCAACCCAAGATGACATAGGTACTCCAGGTCAACTTTCTGAATGGATGAATAAATATAAATGCACGGTAACACATTTGACTCCTGCTATGGGGCAACTATTAACCGCACAGGCAGTCACCCCATTTCCTTCATTGCATCATGCCTTTTTTGTTGGTGACATTTTAACAAAGAGAGATTGCTTAAGACTGCAATCATTGGCTGAAAATTGTAACATCATTAATATGTATGGTACTACCGAAACACAACGTGCTGTGTCATACTTTGACGTAATGTCAAGAGCTCAAGATCCATTGTTTTTAAAAACTAAAAAAGATGTCATGCCAGCCGGTAAAGGTATGAAAAATGTTCAATTGTTAATAGTAAACAGAAATGACCGTACTCAATTATGTGGGGTTGGTGAACTTGGTGAAATATATGTACGCGCTGGTGGTCTGGCTGAAGGTTATAGAGGTTTACCTGAACTTAATAAAGAAAAGTTTGTTACCAATTGGTTTGTTGATCCAGATCATTGGGCGTTTTCAGATACTAGTGAAGGAAAGCCATGGAGCAAATATTGGTTTGGTATAAGAGATAGATTATACAGAACCGGTGATTTAGGTCGTTATTTACCAGATGGTAATTGTGAGTGTAGCGGTCGTGTTGATGACCAAGTTAAAATTCGAGGCTTTAGAATTGAATTAGGTGAAATTGATACTCATATATCTCAATATCCATTAGTTAGGGAAAATGTTACTTTGGTTAGAAAGAACCAAGACGATGAAGTAACTTTGATTTCATTTATTACGGTAAGAACTGATAAGGAAGAACTAAAACAATTCGAATCTGATGTTCCACAAAATGGAACTTCTGATCATATTGTTAATAGTTTATTAAAATATGGTCCACTAGTAAAAGCTTTAAAAGATTTTTTAAAAAAATCTCTCGCAAGTTATTCAATCCCCTCGTTGATCATTGTTTTAGATAAAATTCCTTTAAACCCCAATGGTAAATTTGATAAACCAAAACTTACATATCCAACCATTAAACAGATGAAAGCTGTTGAAGAAAAGTCTACTACTTCAATACTTAATGAGGATTTCACCGAAACTGAATTGAAAATTCGTAATTTATGGTTATCATTATTACCAAATAAAGCCGTAAACATTTCTAGAGATGATTCGTTTTTTGATTTAGGGGGGCATTCTATTTTAGCTACAAGAATGATATTTGCTTTAAGAACTGCATTAAATGTAAATATAGCTCCTGGTACGATATTCAAAAACCCAACATTATCTCAGTTTGCTTCTGCTATTGATAAAATCAGACTTAGCGATAATGTTGATGCGTCGACTGCCAATACCGCAGATTACTATAATGATGCCAAACACTTAGTAAATGAGTTATCAGAGTCTTACTTAAGTAGAGATGACTTCATTTTGCCTGGACTACAAAAACAGAAGTCGACTATTAATGTGTTTTTAACTGGTGCTACAGGATTTTTAGGTTCATACCTATTAGCTGACATTTTGAATCATAACAACAAAGCCTACGAATTCAAAATCTTTGCTCATGTTCGTGCTGAAAATAGGCAAGCTGGACTTGAAAGGTTAAAAAAATCAGGTATGATTTATGGTACTTGGTCCTCAAGTTTTGAAGAACATATTGAAATTGTTTTGGGTAATTTATCAGCTTATCAATTTGGTTTGAAAGAAGATAAGTGGGTAAACTTATGCGACACAATCGATATTATTATTCATAATGGTGCTTTGGTCCATTGGGTATTCCCTTATGAAAAAATGAGAGATCCTAATGTTATTTCCACTATTAATGTTATGAGTTTGGCGTCATACAAGAAACCTAAATTCTTTACTTTTGTTTCCTCAACATCCGTTCTTGATACTGAGCATTACTACAAACTATCAGATGATATAGTGTCAAAGGGAGCATCTGGGCTTTCTGAGTCGGACTCCTTGATGGGATCTGCTACCGGGTTGTCAAATGGCTACGGACAAACGAAATGGGTTGCTGAATACCTCGTTAGGGAAGCTGGTAAAAGAGGTTTAAGAGGATGTATTGTTCGTCCTGGATATGTAACTGGTGAAAGTAAAAGTGGATTTTCAAACACAGATGATTTTCTATTGAGATTTGTCAAAAGTTCAATCCAGCTGGGAGAAATTCCAAATATCGAAAATACAGTAAATATGGTCCCAGTGGATCATGTGGCTAGAATTACTGTCGCCACCTCTTTGAATCCTCCTTCTGATAGTGGAATAACAGTCACGCATGTAACTGGTCATCCACGTATGAAATTCAAAGATTACTTATTTTCTTTAAGAAACTATGGATATCACGTCAAAATATCGGAGTATGATGAGTGGTGTCAGAGTTTGAAAACCTCGATCATGGATAAACATGAAGACAATGCATTATTTCCGTTGTTACATATGGCTTTAGACGATTTACCAAAGTCCACAAGAGCCCCTGAATTAGATGACACAAATGCTGTTAAAGCTTTGAAAGCCGATATTGATTGGACTGGTCAAGATGTTTCTAGCGGTGTCGGTATGTCTGAAGACCAACTCGGAATTTATTTTTCTTTTTTAAACAAAATACATTTCATTGACCCTCCTTCAAGTTCAATTTCAAACTCAACATTACCTAACGTCAACTTAACAGATTTACAGGTTAAGTTGTTATCTTCAGGTGCTGGCTCTCGTTCTAGCGCGGCTACTAATTAATATTTAGAATATGTTGTAAATTTTGATCGGCAATAATATTTACGCACGTAATATCATATGTCAGTAAATGATTGTATAAAAATAATTAAAAGACGATAATATTATAGAATTCGATATATCTTATTTTATAAATGTTTATAAATTACCAAGTCCAATGAGCTGAAAATAGTTCCATCAATTATTGAATAAGAAATTCAAATCTGCTGGAGTCAAGCGGTTGATAGCGGCTTGATCTTGGTTAATAGTGGCGTTTATCATATTTGCTTTCTTCTCCTGCAATTCAATTATTCTCGATTCAATACTGTCTTCAATACAAAATCTAGTAATTTTGACAGGCCTAAACTGACCAATTCTATGAACTCTGTCACCACTTTGCCACTCTACACTAGGATTCCACCACGGATCCAAAATAAAAACATGAGAAGCCTCACATAAATTCAATGCCACACCACCTGCTTTTAAACTAACCAAAAACACCTCGCAGTTAATGTTATTCATAAAATATTTAATAGTTTCATCTCTTTGAGTAGGCGACATATTGCCTTGCAGTTTGACTGTTTGAAAACCTGCTTTTTGTAACCTCCATTCCACCAAATCTAACATACTAGTAAATTGTGAGAACACAATCGACTTTATAGTTCTGACATTGCTCCTTAATTTGTACAATTCTTCGACCAATGCTTCAATTTTGGTTGAAGATCTCCATGTCCCTGAAGTATTTATTCTATTAACAATGCTTTGCTTTCTAAAAGCCTCCATATTACATTCCAAAGATGGTTGAGATAAGTCAATACTTAACCCAATATGACAAACCGGACACGTTAATGATGCCAGATTGTCCATATATGATTCTACAAATTCTTTGATGCATAATCTACAAAATCTATGATGACATTTTGATTCAATCGGTTCCTCTGCTTCATCGTTACATAATTGACATATGATCACTCCGGTAATTTCTGAGTTTGCATTTAGCCTTTTTAATACTAAATCTGGATGATCTGCCAATTGTCTCATTCTGGTAATTAATGAGAAAATGTTAGCATAATTATTTAAGACAACACCACTTTCGACATAAGAATTAAACTTTCTTTTAACATCACTGTATAAACTACGGTAAAGATCCTTTTCCTCTTCATTAAAATAATCTGACCGAATAGTAATTATTCTAGGAGGTAAACCAAGGTCATCAGCTCTTTCGACTTTTGTTCTCCTTAACATGATATTTTTCAATAGAATTTGAATGTTATTAAAACTTTCTAAACCTGGACCTTCAACACCAAATTTTTGTATGTTTTTCAACATGAAATGGTTGAAAAAATTAGTGTGTTGCATTACGACATGGTTACATTTATCACAATGCATACGATCAGAAAATTTCCAATCTTTTGAATTACAATCACATTTTGTGCAAAAATACTTTGTAAATGGATATATATCTAAAAATCTTATTAGGGAATACATCTCCCCAATTCTATTTTGTAAAGGTGTACCGCTTAAACACCATCTTTTTTGAGTTTGTATGGCATTCACTGCTTTTGCTGTATTACTAGTTCTATCTTTAATGTTATGTGCCTCATCTAAAATTACCCTATAAAACGGTAGATTATGCAAGACAGATTGTTCTTTCACCAAGCCTGTTTTTCTCCGAAACCCATAAGTTTGTTTTCTATAAACAGATTCCAGGACTGAATATGTCGTTAGTATAACATCATATTCAGATAGAACACGCATATCGGAGGTTCTGTTTGCACCATGATACATGTACGTTTCCAGTTTACCGTTCGCATGCTGCTCTATCTCATTTTTCCATTGCATTAAGGCTACCGTTGGAGCTACGACAAGGGAAGGAGTTCTCTTAATGTCATGCAGTAGTAATGCTATCGTCTGGATTGTTTTACCCATACCCATTTCATCTGCTAGAACACCACCGTTATAAGGTGAATTCTCTTCCTTGTCGACTAGCCAAGCTAAACCTTCTAATTGAAAAGGAAGTAGTTTTATTGAAAGCCCAGCAGGTTGCACTGCCCTGACAGGAACATATTGTGGAACATTTCTTAAATCTTCAAATACCGTCTTCAATTCTGGGTGAAATTCGTAAAGCCGTAGTGTACTTCGTTCGTATGGAGTTAACTTTGGTCCTTTTGTTTTTTTAGCCTTTGCTTTCCTCTTCTTCTTGGTTGGTTTCTCCACTTTTGATGAAGTATTATGTTTGTGATCATTTAAGGGTATATTATCATCATCATCGCAATCTTTTATTGAGATAATATCTTGTAGATTTTCTTTAGAATCCATATATTCTGAATCATTCTCACCTTTTACACTGATATCATCCTCACTATTGTCAGATATCTCAATATAGTTCACATTTTTACTTTTGTTTCTAGTACTTCTTGTGATTCTTGAAGGTTTTATAAACCCGCCTTCACTTTCTTCCAACATTACTAACCTTAATTAGTAGCCAACTTTGCCTAAAGTTGAGTCCTCTTTTGTTTAGCCAATAAGCAACAAATTTCAATAAATATTGCACTTAGCTGTTGATGAAACATGCATAGGCGTTAAATAGACTGATTAGGTGGTGTTCCAATTAATCTACATTATTACTGTATTTAAATGAAAAATTCGATGAGCTCAAAACTTAATCATATTTTTTCACCTATACTTTACTTGTTTCTTTTTCCTTTACTAAGCGAATTACCGTAATTTGAAATTGAGAACATTTTGTTAAAAAAAATTCGACACCAGCAGGATTTGAACATGCGCGGGCAGAGCCCAACAGATTTCAAGTCTGTCGCCTTAACCACTCGGCCATAGTGCCACTATAATTATTAAGTATTGTAATACGGTGACTACAATAGACAGATTTATAACAGGAATATAATATAATGGATAAACAGATATAAGACAGAGTATTATATTATGGCAGATGGGAAGCGCAGGTTCGGATCTTGTTATTATTTACAATGTAAAACAAAAGCTTGCTTCTTTTTATATATTCTACATAATATATATGTCAGAATTATTGTAGTGTATGTGACAGAACTAAGTGTTTATGACACTTTGAGTCCAGAACCAATTGATCACTTACTAATGGAAAGAAGGTCTAGAACATCTTCCAAGTGGTAGGTGAAATTTCTCACTACAATGTAAATGGCTACGCGAATAAACACAGATGTACAATACAGCAACTAAAGATCTTAGGAGGATGAATGAACATGTGTACGTGTTCATTCAACTGTCAGTTCAACTCATATATAAGGAGGGCTTCTAACTCTATATAGAATAGTTTAAATACACTAATAAAGGACCAATCGATTATTTAACTATTAAGAAGATGGACTATACTAGAGCAACTAACGTGGCTAATGACACTAACTTAGATGTTGGCACTAACCAACATAAGCTTGTTTCTCCACAGGAATAGTTAATTACACTAATAAAAGACCAATCGATTATTTAACTATAAAGAAGATGGACTATACTAGAGCAACTGACGTGGCTAATGACACTAACTTAGATGTTGGTACTAACCAACATAATCTTGTTTCTCCACAGGAACACCGCCCTGACAGGAAACATAGTTAATTCACTAAATTGTGCTAAAATAAAAGCAGTGTGACACTACATATACATTCTCATGGGCAAGAGAGTCTGACGCACTTTAAGAAACCGTTCTATATTTTGGTTAAAGTCAAAAATATACAATATAAAATGTTCTATTTGAATTTGGCACCTCTTTTGCATATATCAAGTCAGGATTGAGCGAAGCAGCTTTAAGAGTCTAACAATATATAACGAAGTTATACTATGCCACGACGCTAGCCGTTATAGCAATCACCATCAACACCACCAAACGCCGTGTAATATACTTCACCAACAAAAGCAGAGTTTTCTCCTCTAGTAGCGGATAAACCTCCTGCAAAGCAAAACTTATTATATATACCATAACACTGTTGTTGTGTGCAAGGTTGTATCTGTTGGATAGCACCTAGCACATCCTGGCCTTGATATTCCTGAGCTGCCTTAGTGAACTCACCCCAGCTTGCCCAGTCAGCCGCATAACCGAGATTATCTCCCCAGTCGTTGTAGCTGAGCCAGAACCCATTATCATCACGCTTCGTCAGAGTATTATTATTGGTATTAGAAACTGAGTAGCAATATTCACCAGGGAGACAAGTAAGGTACGTGTTAATTGCATCAGCATGTCCAGCAATATCTGTAATAACTGTAGTATTATAAGTATCATGGTTTAGAATAAATTGGTAGCCAATGTGCATCAAGGCACCCGTAGCATTAGAAAAAAGTCCAGATGAAGACAAAACCCTATTTGCATGTTCATGCGAAATGTCTCTTAGCATCCTTTCTGAATGGCCATCTGTATCACCGCTGATTTGAGTATATAGAGGTCCAATTATATGCCTATAACCAGGTAAGCCTAATAAGTTTCTTTCATCGAAACTCCGCTTATGAGCTGTAGCACTGTCACTATCGTACTCCCAGCCTCCATTATTACCATGTTTTAGAAGAGTATAGGATACAAAATTAGCAGCTGCAAGCAATGAACCTACCCATAAACATGTTCCGAGCGCAGCACCACCAATACCAGGTAGAGTAACACCCAGAAGTGCAACAAAGGTAGAAGTGCAGCCACCACTATAGATCAAATTAGCCCCAGTGACAATATCAGAAAATGTACTAACGGCTCCATCTATTATATCTGCTCGCCAACTTCTTTTGAACAACACAGGTGTATAATCAGCAGTCGGGGTATCTAATACGGCAAGTTCATCAGAAGGGTTTGTCTCCAATGGTACCCTCTCCATTGAGTGTAATAATACACCATCTTTTCTTTCATTTGCAAATCTAAAGTTTGACGCACCATTGATGTAATAAATTGATATAATGTTTATCAAAAGAATCAGAGCCACGATGCCCAAACGCCATGAAGTTGGACGAGGAGGTAGACCAGTACCATTGATATCTACTTTCGCCATTTACGAGTTAATAACTTTGTGATTGATTTATGCCATTTGAAGGAAGCCTTGCTATTCCCGAATGAAAGAAATAAAAGGTGAAAGGAAATTACGAGTTGGAGCTTGATAGTCTGCTTTTTATACCTCAGTATTTGAATAGATATTTTTCATCAAAAAACTATCTGTTCAAATCTTTATTCGGTGTCTCTCCCAGGGAATTTGTTTCCTAACTTATATGTAACCATTCCTCCTGCACCCTACACCTAAAGAACAGATATTACTCCAATGAGAACAAATCTTACCACACACGCCTCAATTGGTCTTCAATAGAGTAGGTGCCGCTATTTAAGTGCTAGTAGCATATATCCTAGCTGATGTTTCTGTTGAAATATAAATGAACGTACATTCATAGTTAACCATCAACAACCCGAGTAACTGCTCATAATAACTATTGCAAAGCTTCCACACTAATTATCTTATGTCTTCCCAATACTTCAGTTACCATCTTAACAGTTTCCAGGAAGCAAATTTTTAATCTATGGCAACATTATATGTTGATGTAAAGAGTCCATACTGCACAAAATAACAGTTAAATACAAACATTATCCATTAGCATACCACCAGTTGACGTCTAGTCTTCTACTTCAGATCTCTAACTAAACCATATAAACTATTTATAACAGAATCTGAAACATAAACCCTTTTATGTGTTTCTTTCTCAATAATGCAGGAATGTTCATGTTGTGTCCTTATCCTTTACAGCTATAACTAAATGTTACTGGTCAGTTCCACCTTTCTTCTCCTCCCACGATATAGCAGAACTGCGCTTACCGTTAATATTATATGCTTAAACTTTTGATATTTTCAATTCAGTTGCAACCAATTTTGTTTGCAGACAAATTGCGCTGAGTTATATAAGTTATTATGTTGGATACGTCATTGTCAATTGGATGGTTGCAAAGAGACGTCTGAATCTTTCAATTGACATTTGCATCTGCAAACATGCAACCATTTCGAATTCGAACAGAAACATGGCGATAGCAGTTATAAACGTTACTTCTAGTGTGCTTTCTTCCAAATTGACCTTATATAAAGACATGGTTTGCTAAGCACAACAACATTTTCTAAGTCGTGAACGCAGGTCGACAAGGTACATTCTGAGAGTCGACAATGCTAAATTTATTCAACAAGCAGGAGTATAGAGATATAGAGAAGGGGAAAGCTGATGCGACTACAGCTGACGAATTTGAAGCCCTTGGCCACAAAGACGCACTGCGCATGAGTCTTGGCAGTGGTCTTTGGATGGGTATCTTAATGATTACTTTCGTTTGCGATGACAGAACGACTACCACTAGGCGGTTGATAGCCTATTTGATCGATTGCGTTGCGTGCGCAATTTTTTCATACCAGCAGTACAAATACTTGACTACTGGAGCACAGGTCATAAACAGGTATCTAGTTGTGTATCTCATACACATGTGTGCTTTGACCATCGCAAGACTCCATGTCTATTATCATTGAAAAATGGAAGATTGGAGAGACTGACCATGATCTGAGCACAAGTATATAAGATGAAGGCATGTAGCAGAGCACCTATAGCTTTATGTACTCTACAATATTAGATTTATATATTCAATCATATACAAGAGGCCCATAACTGTTTGCAGAGTGCTGCTCTTTTATTTTAGTGTAATGAACTAATGGCTTGAAGGTAACAGCAACGATGACAAACTATAACAGTTTTCAAAAATGAAAATATATATACTACTTGTGCACTCGTTTTGTTTACGAGGCTCCTTTCATGAGCAGACAACAGTATATTGCTCAGTATAGGAAGGCTGTTTTCGAAAAGTACTAAACCAATGTGCCTGATCAGTCGTTAGGAAACATTACCAGATCCATCGGTGTCTATTGCACACTCTGTCACCACAACTGTAGTAAATATCTATGGAACATTTCTTAAAGCTCTGGATACAAACATAGAATACATATTTCTTTCAAAAATCTTTAAAGTTCTCTTTCTAATGTAAAAGATGTCACCAATTTCATTAAATACTGTTCATCATATACACATTAAGTACCACCAGAAAGTAACTCCTTGCATATTGGAAACCATGGAAATTAATATTTCCTTCAGAAACTTTATTATCCTGCCATTTATTTACCAGTTTTACATTAGCTATTGAGGAGATGGAGAACATCTTAATAAAATAAGTCTGGCAGTTCCCCATGAATATTTCATTATCCAGCGTTAAAAATATATACTCAATTAAAGTTGGGTATAGAACTGCTTTTACAACAAAAAGTTGTACTACCCAAATTTTCTATGAGTAGCAACTTTGATCAAATATTAAAGAAGGTCAAATCCGAAGATATTGTCACTTGTAGATTGGAACCGAACTTCTACCAGGACCATGGTACTAATTTGATTAATATCATAATCGTAAGCGTGTCAAGATAGGCATTTCGTAAAATCGTGATAGGATGCAGGCAGTTAGAGTATCTGATACAAAACGCCAACTGTCATAATTATTGTAATGTGTGTGACAGAACTAAGTGTTTATGACACTTTGACTCCAGAACCAATTGATCACCTACTAATGGGAAAGAAGGTTGTAAAACAATCTTCCAAATGATAGATGAAAACTTTACACTACAATGTAAATGGCCACATGATAAACACAGATTTGCAATACGGTACTAAAGATCTAAGGAGAATGACTGGGCGTGTGTAGGTTTTCATTCAATTATAAGATAAACTCACATATAAAGAGGACCTCTAACTCTAAATCTATTTGTATAACATATATTAATAAAAGACCAATCGATTATTTAACTATTACTAAGATGGACTACTCAAGGCAACTAAAGTGACTAATGACACTAACTTAGACGTTGGTCCGAACCAACATAAGCTTATTTCTTCACAGTTATTTGTAACCTCAGCATCCAAGGTGACGCTATTCTCTTCTGTTATATTATTATTTAAGTTATTAAGACATATATTAGTTTTTATAATCTATTTAGAGTTTTCAACCTTTCATGGGAAGTATTTCAAAACTTTTTCCAAATGTTGTCCATTAATATCAAGACGTAAAATAATTCCAATTGGTTTTTCTGGTAACAATGCATCCTTCAACAATCTCATCAACAAAATATCTAAGACAAAAATATAATCTTAACTTTATCTTTGTAATAATTGAATTGTAACATATTTCTCCAGATAATATAAACCTTAATACACTCTCATTCCTGACCCTATTTCCTTTCTAATAACAACCACAAGGTTAATAACATATTTGTTTCTTGCACGCGCCAGACTTCATTTGGCATCAGGTCGATAGTTTTGAAACTGAAAAATTTCAAATAAAATTTTTTTAGGTGATGAGCATCTACATATTTATATATAAATGATACGATTGTAATTTACGTTCTTAAGGGACTTCAAATAATTCAATTATTTTATCTGTTTAATTCTTTTTTCGTGATTATTTTTAATATCTTTCAATATTATTTTTAAAATACCAAATATTGTAAAATAAGTCCTCGTATAGCTTCTTTATTTGATATATACTACCATTGAACAATGTCCCAAGAAATTACTCATCCTACAATCGTTGATGGTTGGTTCAGAGAGATCTCTGACACCATGTGGCCAGGTCAAGCTATGACTTTAAAGGTTGAAAAAGTCTTACATCATGAAAAATCTAAATACCAAGATGTTTTGATTTTCAAGTCTACCACTTACGGTAACGTTTTAGTTTTGGATAACGTTATTCAAGTCACTGAACGTGATGAATTCTCATACCAAGAAATGATCACTCATTTAGCTATGAACTCTCACCCAAACCCAAAGAAAGTCTTAGTCATTGGTGGTGGTGATGGTGGTGTCTTAAGAGAAGTTGTTAAACACGAATCTGTCGAAGAAGCATGGTTATGTGACATTGACGAAGCTGTTATCAGATTATCTAAAGAATATTTACCTGAAATGTCTTCCGTTTACTCTCATCCAAAAGTCAGAACCCACATCGGTGATGGTTTCCAATTCTTAAGAGACTACCAAAACACTTTTGATGTCATCATCACTGACTCATCTGACCCAGAAGGTCCAGCTGAAACTTTATTCCAAAAGTCCTATTTTGAATTATTAAACAGTGCTTTAACAGAAAAGGGTGTTATTAGTACTCAAGCTGAAAGCATGTGGTTACACTTACCAATTATTAAAGATTTAAAGAAAGCGTGTGGCGAAGTTTTCCCAGTTGCCGAATATGCTTATACTACAATCCCAACTTATCCATCTGGTCAAATTGGTTTTATGATTTGTTCCAAAGATAAGAATGCTAATGTTAAGAAGCCACTTCGTGAAATTTCAAATGAAAAAGAATTGGAATTATACAGATACTACAACAAGCGTATTCATGAAACCTCTTTCGTCCTACCAACTTGGGTTGGCAAAGAACTAAATCAATAGAAAAATTATTCTTTTTCTAACAATTATATACTGTTTTTGTAAATTATATCTGTCATCAAATAATAGAATTTTAGAACAATTTTATTAAAACCCATTTGAACTCAAACCTATTATACCTATCACAATTTTTACGTTAAAAAGGTTCAACTACTGATGGAGGCAAGTAGATTTCCACGAATTTTAATTAAATGTCAACAACTGTGTAAAAATCTATTCTCATAATTACATCAATATATGCACACTGTAGTACAAAGTTTTTCTACAACTTTTCATGTTTTCTTAAATCAATTTCATTTCTTTCATAGCAGGCTCCCAACTGGAATTCCATCTTTTTCCTGCTTCTAGTATAACATTCCTTTTTAAACTATCTAATAATTCAGGGTCTTTCATTGCAAAAATTAAAGATTCATGAAGTTCTCTTCTATCAGTAAATTTTAAACCGTTTTTCTTATGAACTACTAGTTCGTTCAAAACTGGATAATTCAAAGCAATCACAGGCAAACCAGATCCATTCATATCTAAAATTTTCATTGGTAAGTCTAAACCAGAACTTGATGCATGTAAAGACACACCATAATCACATAAACGCAATAATTTTGGGTAATCCTCTGCTGATAACCATAAAAATTCAATTTTACAAAGTTTCCAGTCATGGTTTGCTACTTGCTTCATAATCTCTTCTTTCATAGGCCCTTTACCCGTAATAAAACATATAATCTTTGGTAAATTATTATCAAATTTTTGATAAGTGTGCTCATAAATCTTTAATGCACCAACCAATATCTTGATATCTTCATCAGGAGTGAAGGAAGTCGAGGTTACAAGGATTTTATCACCTTTTATTATATCAAAATCTGACGGGATAAAATCTTTAATAAAATCTTCCTTTTTTATAATCGACAAACGTTCTTCAATTGTTCCATTAAAGGGTTGGAATTTGTGAGGTGGTCTGTCATACAATACAAAACATTTTGCAGGGTTTAATCCAAAACGTTCTACCAAATAAGTTTTCATTGCCTCAGTTACTGTGATATTATAATTTGCAAATCTAGAAAATATGTACTCGATCATATATGCACATAATACTAATGGATGATAAAAGTTTTGATTAAATTTTAACTGCAAAATAGAATATCCTAAATTATGCCAATCTATGATTAATTTACAACCTGTCAATCTGTAAATAACAGCAAGTGGCAAAATTGGAATGGTTGGAGGATTCTGTACCAACAGATAATTACTACCTCTTAAATACCATAACTGTTTAACGATTGTGAATATTTGAAATAATACTTTTTTCAATAAGAATAACAAACTCTTAGTATTCCTAGTATTCTCATAAATTGGAATCTCATGAATAGTGATATTTTCATCATCGATGATATCTTTTGGAATGGAGTCCGTAACATATCCACATAACTCGACGTCATATCCATGTTCGCTAAAACTCAAAGCATGGTAACACATTCTTGGAGAATGTCCAATTTCACCAATAACATAAATGATTATCCTTTTCTTCGTAGATTTAGTTCCATAAAATATGTATGGTAGGAGTAAATACGTAAGCAATGGAAGCACTAGGTAAATTATCGCCATCACTATTAACCAATGACTAACGTCATATAAACCTAACATTGTTTAAAGTTCTGCTGAAATTTATGTTTAATTATCGTCCTAGCTAACCTTTGTAAAGAACATACAAACGAAAATTAAACTGATATTCAATTGGTATAGGTACTATTATATATCAACTTTTTATCTGTTTAATTCAATAAAATGTTGAATTTTTAATCTCATCAGCAAACATTACTTTTCAATTATATATTGAAGTATACAATATTCACGCTTTCAAAAAAGGTGTATATGGTCAAGTGCGACAGTGCGATAAATCCATTTTGCTTACTAGTTCAATCACAGGAAAGAGATCACTGCAAGCTTAATAAAAATAAAACATCAGTCTTTTATAAATTAATTTGTTCATCACTGCATTATGTCATTAAATGTCTATGAAGTAATACAAAATCGTAATAACTTTTATATACAATGTAAATAAAACACTATTTATGTAACCGGTCATTTTCAACTGGAACGGCTTGCTTTAAGTATTTTTGAAATGGGTTAAATTCATCATCATTATCTTCTGGGAATTCAGTTGCCTTCCCAGAAGAACCCTGATCATTGTGTAATTTTAATGCTTCTTTCTTTGCTGGAACAACAGGTGGCTTGGTTTTTAAAGTATCCTTTTTTCTTGGGATAATTGGCGGGGATTTTTTCTGTGTTTGTTCCCTCATCGAAGAATTGGCGCTGGGAGGAACATTTTTTATGCTGCCTGTTTTCTTTAACTTCATTTTATTCAAAACTTGTGATAATTCACTATCCTCAACTATGGCTGAACTATTAGCACTGGATTGCGTTTTATTGTAAATATCTTTTGAATCAGAATTTTCAGGATCAGTAGATACTTCACTATTCAGTGATTTATTCAAATTCTTAGGTTTTGGTTTTACAAGTGGTGGCGGAGCTTTCTTTCCAGGGCGTGATCTTGAGTTATTTGTCACTGGCAATACTGGGGTTTTTCTAATCTCAATGTCATTCGATGGATCTGTTGATACATGTCTGAAGGGTTTTGGTGGAGGTGCAAAATTGGAAATAGGTATCTCGGAGCTCAACTTAATTCCTGTATTAGTTGGAGTACTCTCACTACCATCATCCGAAGCTGTAATTGGCTCAGGAGCAACATGAGTAAGACTGTTAATAGAAATGTTATGAGATGGAGGTGGAGGTTGAAGACCTTTGAATGAAGGTTTATTATCCAACCTGGAATCACCTGATGACAAAACACCGCTCTTATTTTTATCTAAATTATCTGAATCCATTGGAGAGGCCCTATATGGTTTTGGAGGTGGTAAAAAATCTTTTACAGGGTTAGACGGTTTAGTTTCTTGGGTAATTGGGTTATCTGTTTTTCTTATTAAACTTGGAGCAGTTCTTCTTTGTGGTAATTGTAGAGCAGTTGTAGCACTGCTATTGATCTTACGAGGAGCAGCAGGAGCCTTGTCTTGATTAACTACGGCATTATATGGTCTTGGAGGTGGAGCAAAATTGACTTTAGCTAAATTATCGTATGAGCCGGCAATGCCAATTCTTTCTACTTCAGGTTCCTCACTACTCTTTTGAGCATCTTGTGAAGTTCCTGAATTATTTAAAGTTTCATTTAATTCATCAGGGATATCGATATCGGTCATTTTTATAGGTGGACTGGATCTAGGAGTTTCTTGGCTAAAAGAAGCGGATGTTAAAGACTGCGCAGTGGGACTGTTGACAGTATTTAATCCCCTATCTTTATGGGTAGGAGGTGGTGGTAGCGCTGTCGTATCAATTGAAGGAATATTAATTCTCTTACTGTCACGTTCTTGACCACTAGCACTTGGATCATATGGTGTGATATTAACAGCCGAATTATATGCTACTGAACTAGCATCACCTTGTGTAGAATATACTGCGTCTGCTGAGGGTACAAACTCAGCACTAACAGTATTTCCATAAACGCTTGGATGCGGTACTTGTCTATTTACAGCAGTATAGGTCGGTGTAAATGTTGACGGATCGCTTACATTATTTACTACTGCTACATTTGGAGTATTCATTATAGCTTCAGTCTCATTGTTTGAAACTGGATGTTGCTGTAGAAGTTTGTCTTGTGATTGATTTTGTAGTTGATTTTGTAGTTGGTGTACAAAAGGTACTTCATTACTTGGCGTTTTTACAGGTTGTGGACTATCTCCAGTTATCGGCGACTGTGAAAAAGTAGGTTGAGTTAAATTTTGATGCTGAAGTTGAGCTTGGTTTGTTGGATAATTAAACGGTAGTTCAACTGATGCTTCACTTTGCAATTGATTTTCCTGATTTTGTACTTGTGCTACAGGTGGTTGAGCTAAAAATTGCTGTGGTAAAGAAGGAGATCCTACCGGTGCAGCACTTTTGTATTGAGCTTGGTTTACAGAATGTTGTGCTTGTTGTACTGATCGTTGAGGAGGCGGCGGAACAGAGCGTTGATTTGTTTCTACCTGAAGAGGTTGCTGTGTCTGCAGAGGCTGTTGATACTGAGCTTGTGGAGGTTGCTGATATTGAGGTTGTGGTTGTGGAGATTGCTGATACTGGGCCTGTGGAGATTGCTGATACTGGGCCTGTGGAGGTTGCTGATACTGAGGTTGTGGAGGTTGCTGATATTGAGGTTGTGGTTGTGGAGATTGCTGATACTGGGCCTGTGGAGGTTGCTGATACTGAGGTTGTGGGAGTTGCTGACCCTGTGAAGGTTGCTGAACCTGTGAAGGTTGCTGATATTGTGGTTGTAGAGGCTGTTGAGATGCAGCGTTGTTTGGAAATTGCCCCCCCATTGCTGTTGTTGCCTCGATCACCTGCCCATCAGGGCCATACTGTTTTTGACCTGCTCTAATAGGTGGTGCAGGAAACGAAGCAGGATCTTGTAATCGGTTTGGTGGGGGTGTATACTTATAGCCTTCATTATCGTCTTCATCTTCCCCAGAATAATCCTCATCATCCTTGTGTTTTGTAGTTCCATCCCTTTGACTTTTGCTGTTCTTATAATGCTTCTTACCTGCAGAATAACCAGTTTTTGCTACTGTTTTAGTACCGTTATAACCAGCTTTACCAACTGTTTTTAATCCAGAATAAATAGAATCCTTATTATTTGCCCAAAAACCACTCATAGTTTAACTAAATGTCCTAGGATGCTATTGTTTGAAATCAATTGTAATGCTGTTACCGAATTAATAGTATAAGAAAATCAATAAAACTGTGACAAATACCTACTTCAATGAATAATACACAATCAATTTAAGCTTTCCTTTTTTAAATATGACTTTTACAATATCTTTCTTTACTTTCCCATTGAATAATACTCCTTTTCCTTTTCCTTTTTACCTATTTGATTTTAATATTCGCTCTATCTTTTATTATTGTTAATATTTCAGATTTCGATTTAGGTGAATTAAGAGAATATATGAACTAATTATTTATATAATGAAGTATATAAACCTGTCTATGACCAGGCACACTTTAGTGACTGTGGTAAATTATAAACTCTCGCTCGTTACTGTTAAGATAAATTTTCATTATATTTATATATTCATTCAAATCGAGCTATAACTATATATCGTATATTGTCCTATTTCTTTTCGATGCCCTATGCCTGGAGTTTTTATGCTGTTGATAAATATATAAATCTTGAAGAGCATTACAATGAGTTAGAAAAATTATTCAGAAACTCGTTGAATATCTATAAAAACGTGATAGAAGAAGATCAAGATTTAAATTCGTCGACAAAGAACACTTATAGTTGTTTTGAACTTGAATATGAAGTTATTGGCGATGGCAGGTTCAAAATTATGTGCATAGAGAACAATGATTTAGAAATACCAATGGTATTTTGTTATGCAGGTACAGATGAGAGGTATAGTTTTATATTTATCGAATGGTTGAAGTCAGAGATAAATTGTATAATATGGAAGTTACAGTTTAATAATATTCAAATGATAGATATCTGTGATACTGCTGTTTCTCCAAATTCTTTTAATAATGGTAATTTTAATAATATTGATTACAAATTTTACAACGCATTATTCGTTTTTGATCTTAAAACAACTGATGATAATTTAAAGAAGATGAATTTTGAGGTGCCTGCAAGTAGTTGTAGAAAATTATTTAGATCCAATGAGAAACCTTTTAAAAATTCAATTCTGCCCTATATTTACGAAGAAACTGGCATCAAGACAGATATCATACCTTTAAATTCAATAACTTTATTAAATCATTTAAAGATTACGAAATATAATACTATCACCACTGCATTTTCCATGAGAGATAACATCATCCATACAATATTAAAACAAGTTCAAAATTCAAAAGAATGATAAGAATATGATTTATTAGCTGCTTTGATATTTAAATAATACCGTAATAATAATAATAATATATACAGTAATGAATATACACGATATGAACTATGTATACTATGCCAAATAATGTGTTAGAAATCTTCATTAGATATCAACATCAAAACTACTTCCACAACCACAGGAGCTTTTCATGTTGCCACCTTTGATCTTAAAAGTTGAACCTATAAGTTCCGTTGTGTAGGTTAAGTAGGTTTTGTTTAATATTTTCAATGAACTTTTATCTGTTACTATGGCGGCAGAATTAGGAAATTCATAGATTACTTTTTTATCATTCAATGATGACTCTGGGACCTCATCCATGTCAAAATCATCGAACATTTCATCATCAAGCTCATCATCAAGCTCATCAGCATTACTATCAGAATTCTTAGTAACTAAGGGGTCATTTTTACTTGATTTTATAAGATTATCACCAAAGTCTTTCTTAATTAGAGTGAGTTCTTCGAAGGGAATTAATTTTAGATTGTATTGAAAGCCATGACAACCACCACTTTCAACAGATATTTTCAACGATTGTTTAGATTCTTTGAAAATGTCGGCTAATCTTTTTACAGCTCTCTCTGTTACATTGAAATATAAGGTCGAATCTTTATTGATGACGTTCGAAGGCTCCACAAATTTCTCATCTAAATCTGCCTTCAAATTATTGCTTTCGGTACTTTTATTAGGGTCTGATGTTGAAGTTGAGTAAAAACGTATTTTAGGTAATGATTCTTGGAATATCAGTGGGTTTTGGAAGACATGATTTGTTCGCAGTACTTTTGATGCTCCTAATATACCAAATACAGCTTTATTGCTCACAGGATTAGACTTTATATTCATAAACATTTTCTTGATGCAATTAAGGGCAGTTTGTATTGTGTTGAAACGGTTCGGAATAAATTTGCGGTTAAAATATTATGATGTAAAATCTTTAATGTTATTTCATATATATTACTGTTAATCATTAATACATATAATTTATTTAAAACTAAATACCTTTTCAGAATCGAATGCGAAACTGTATTACTCATCTGATTAATCTCTTAAATTCCAATATCGAATCACAGTTGGAAGTTTAACTTCCGCTATTAAGAAAAACAGTCACATAAAGTAATTGTAATGAGGCTGGATAAGAAGAAACATAATTATGACAAGTTTTAATGGCTGACGCCGAGGGTTGACAAGTTGTATCTTCATATATATATATATATATATACCAACTTATAATAATGTTACTTATATTTATATATCACCACATATCACACAGTCAGGCATCCTGTCGTGAGAAAAACTAATTAAATATGATCCTTGAGATCCATTATAATTTGTGAAGTTTTCTAAATTATCAAAGTCACTTAAGTCGTAGTATATTTTCAATAGTTCATTGCAACATTGACCGGCAATGATTGCATTTGTTGTACATACATTTGGAATAATTTTTTTCACGATTCCAATAATGTAATTTGTATTAAATTTCAATGGGTCAAGTTCAATATTGTATTTATTTGCTCTTTGGATGCAATGCGATAGCAATGTGTTTTGATCCTCTTCGTTATCATAGTTCAAATTTTTCAACTCTACTGAAACCACATACTCTATAATGTGGTCGATATTCCTTGGGTTGTTTATTATAGTACACATTGGAACTGTGAGTTGTGTAAGCGGAAATGTATCTATCGAGCACTCCCAACAAGCAGTAATACCTGGTATAATTGTCTTTGCGTGGCCTTTTAAACCTTCTACACCTCCATCTATAAACGGTATGCACTTTTCGAAATTCGTTGTTCTTGTTAATTCAACCAATTTTTGGTTGATGAATCTGCGTGGTTCAATTGCATCCAAGCCAGAAATAACAAAATCAAATTTACTTAAGAATCCAATAGGGACCTTAGTCAAATCTTTGTAATGAGCTACAATTTTCAATTTATCTTCATTTATTAACTTTGGGAAATGTGATTTAATGTAGTTGGCTGCCACTTCAGCTTTTGATTTTCCAATATCGTTTGTAGTGAACAGGAACTGTCGATTCAGGTTAGTCAACTCGATCGTATCATAGTCAATGATATGAATCTCATTGACTATTTCATTAAGCATAACCAGATTTTTCAGCAGTTCGCAACCTAGACCACCGGCCCCTAGTATCAAAACTTTGCATAGCATTCTTTTCAAAACAAGGTCATCACGTCGCTGTACTCGATACATGTCACAATATATACATAATAGTCTCTAAAACAAAATCTTTTAAAGCTGTTCATTGTTTTTAATATCAAGCCACTGAACATCAACCATCATATCAAATTTCAAAATAACAAAAGCAAAAGAGCCATTCACACAAATAAGTGGCGGTTAAATTTATATGTTTTATAAGTTTATATGTATCTCAAATAAAGTGCTGACTATACATCTGGATATGTGTGTATATAGGTAAATGTATGTATATAATTCCTGTTTTCGTAAACGTGAAGAAATAAAAAGCAGATCTTTTGAAATGGCATTGGAAGCGAAACGGTTCATGGAACTATTCAGCCTTGACACCGCCCATACCAGCCTTTTCGGCTTCTTCAATGGATTTCTTATCAGTCTTAGCTTCACCACCCATTGGCCCAAACATAGATGATTGTTTGAATGGTCTCTTCAAATCACCAGTAGCGGCTTTACCAAATAAATGAATTTGCACTTCATTGTTTTCTAGCGCAGCTTTAACTGGGGAGATCGATTGCATGAATAATGGGTTAGTGTAGTGTAAATAGAAATGCATGAAACCCATCATAGCCAAACCTGAGTAAATGGACTTGATGGATGAATCAATTTGCTTCAAATCATAGTCTTTAACGGTGGTGACTTCCAAAGTTTCGGATTGACCAGTCATTAAACCACCTGGAGCAACGTATTTCATGGTGGTCATGTCATTCTTCTTGACGATCTTGCTTCTTGTGTATTGGTAGATCAAGAAGGTGGCGGCTTGGCAGGAACAGTATAGGATTCTGATGTAGTTAACGATGACAGGATCCTCCATGTCCAATTTCTTAGCCAATTGCATCATGACAAGCATGATGACAATATTAGTAACTTGAGGGTTCATCGTGAGGCGAGTGCGGGTGTGGATTGGTTTTTTTTGGTCTTCTAGAAGCCTGCAACAGTCGTAAGCTTATATGTGTTTGCGAAATGCCAGAGATACACACATATATATACACATCGGTGCATCCACGGCCATATATATATATCTACACCGTAACTCGATTTTGCATATGTTGAACAAGAGAGTTTCCAGAAGCATGCAGCTCATGTCCAGAATGAAAGCGATGCTGGGACGATGACGGAAGAAGACAATTTGATGCGTGAACCAGTGGCAAAGATGCAGCGCCGGGTAACAACGTGAAAACGCACCAAGCACGTGATTACAAATTACGAGCACGTGACCACGCCGTTGCAGTCACGTGCTCGAGTGTATTTTCTTTTTCTCGTTTTTTCTCGTTTCTTCTTTCATTTTTCCCGCCTTCCTCTGTCAAGGCTGTGCGGGATTTGTTCTTGCCTTCCGTACGGGAGCATTTCTTTTTGCTGTCCACAGCCGCTGCTGCGGCTGTCCACTGCGGCGCAGCCGCTCTGCCCCCGGAAAAGAAACGACGGGCGCTGTGATTGCACTGCACCCCCCACATCGCCTACACACAATCCTGCGCACCCACCGCACCTCTCGTCGCCGTCCCTTGAGTGGATTAAGCGAAGCTGCAATTTTTCATCCCGGCGCCATGGTTGCTAATTACTTGTCCTCTTCTTGTCACTAGCAATGCTATTTCTTTGTATGAATCAGCGAAAATACAGGAATTTTGCGATGAGATGAGATGTATAATTCTTCGATGAGACATTAAACAGACCATTGTTCGGTCTCAGGTAAGCAAAGATTTTTAGTGATGTGCTATCTATCGTATATATTGTATCTTATGTGCACATATATAAAAGGAGCTGTTTGAGTGCCATCTGGTCATCTCGGTTTTTATTGTTTTTATCACGTTATCAACTCAAAACTTGTATCACATCCTCCCACACACGCATACATACACTTCAGGACTGTTGCTTTACCATGATTCACGACAGTTTTCATGCAAAGAGAAACATCCCAGTCAACGAGATCAAATCAAAGAATCGAAACGGTTCGAAGGAAATCGATGTCATTTCTCATAACCATAGTTACTTGAAATTAAACCATCTGTCATCATCCCTATCGTTGGTTGTGGCTGCTGCCAATGATGTCGAACCAGCGAGTCTTTCCGATCAGAATGATAGCACTATATCAAAAATAGATAGCTGTACAATGTTGCAGACTGCGTCCCCCCCACAGACTGCTACTTCCCAGCACAGAGTTTCGAACAGCGGCACTGCCAGGAAAAAATATATACACGGGGATACCTCAAATTACACGTGCTCAGTTCCTTCACCTACGTTATCAAAACATCTTCACACTGATTATCTGAGGCAAAACATGGTGTTTAAAGGCCATCAGATATCAGGCTATAAAAGTTACGAAGTGGTCATAGAGCTAAGCAATGTCTTGCTCCCTACTCGCGACTCGCTGGGTGGTGCTACTGAGCCGCATATCACCGGCTCTCTTACAATAAAAAATTTAACTGCTGTGAACCCAGAAATTACCACATACTTCGACTCATATGTAGTCACTTCGAATAGCGAGTGCGACGCGAGTTTCGGGTTCTTGTCTTCAGATTGGGTCAAGAATAGCAAGATAGATTTGCTATCGGATGAATCGTTGGCTAGTTTTCTATCAGATGATGCAAATGATTATGAGCATTGGTCAAATTTTCACAATTACAGACATGTGATAAGAGCTTCTTACAACGAATACGAGAGTAATAGTAGATTTCATAAACATGATGGAGATTCAAGCACCGGCAAGAAAGGCATCTCCTCTTGTTCAGTTCGGGATTCTATGAACGTCGACGACTATCTAAACGGGAGGATACCCTTAAACATAGACAACTATAGAAACCAAAGGTTTATATTTATGAGATGGAAGGAAAGGTTCTTACTTCCATCCTCAGTTCAGCCAGATGACACGGAGGACTCTTTCAATTATGCATCTAATATAAGAGGCGCAAATTTCGACGGCTACTATTATGTAGTGCACGACCAGTTGAACGGTAGTATCAAGGGTTTCTACTACCATCCAAAGGCAACAAAATTCCAGCAACTAGAGTTATATCCAGTTGATCAGAAAAACATTCATAAGTTGACGTCAAATTATTCCTTTAATTAAGCACATCACCTTCGTGCATCCGCATATATACATATATAGAGAGTTTACTAATTCATAGACATTTCGCATCTGATTTCTGCAAACATGCAATTAATCTTGTAACATCTGGCATTACTAAGTACAGGTGTGTGAAATACTTCGACCATTCAACATTTATTTATAAGACATTTTTACTCTTCTCTTTCCATACTCTTTTGCAGTCTATGTGATATCCCGCAACGGCTCTGGGATCCATATTCAATTTTGAAATTTGAAGATATTATATAATTGAAAAGTTAATGATAAAATGAACAATAATAAAATATAGGTCCAATATTGTTATTTGTTATTTAAAATTATATCATATATCATTTCTTGTGCTACTGCAAGTACTTAAATAGAACAACAATACACTAACATGGCTTTAAATAACACAAAGAGAGCTGATTTAGCAGTGAAGTATGTGGAGTAACCTCAAATTATTTTTTCTAATGTTACAACATAATCAATTAACTTCGTTTACTAACTTTATTTATAATATTACTCTATTGATTTATTTTATTGAAGATATAAACATGTCCCATTACCAAGTGATAGTGTGGCTTTATCCCAAGGTATGTCAGGTATGGTCAACCAGTCTATGCCAATGGTTGCAATGTTTTTAAGAAATAAATTCGTTGGTTGGTTTGCATTGATTCAATCCTTCCATTATTATTTAAACAGTGCTGAAGAAGATAACGAATTCACTAAATTAGAAAATAGACCAAAGCCAGAAACAAACCCTGCTGAACAAACCCCAGCTATTAGAATTGCTCTATCGTTATTATCGTTATTAGTATGTTACATGGATATCATCTCTCCACAACCACTTCCACCAACACCAGTTGAAAATGATGTTGAAGCTGAAGTCAAGGCTTAATCAAAGGAAACTTAACAAAATACTCCTCTTTTGCAATATTATTGTCTTCTTTAACTTAAAGGAATTATAATAGTTAATATAATCGATGTATTAATATAGAAATCCAAATTCAAAAACCATTTTATAAAATCATGCAACATATAAAATAAACTCAATATAATAGACATAGTCCATTACTTTTCTATATTTACTTGCTGTGATCAAATGTATCTTAAATTATATATATTTCCTTTAAAATTAATGTACATAATTTATATGCGATCAAGATCTTTATTCACCAATATCTTCAAACCAATCTTGTGGTCTCTCATCGATGAACTTCTTCATAACAGTTTTACATCTTTCATCATCAACGATGACTACTTCAGTATTTCTAGAGGCCAAATATTCTTCACCTGGACTCTTAAAATTAATATTTTCACCAATAACCACACGAGGAACACCATACATCAAAATAGCACCAGTACACATGTCACATGGAGATAAAGTGGTGTATAGAGTAGTGTTTTTATAAACTTTACCTTCTAATCTACCACAATTCTCTAAAGTAGCAATTTCACCGTGTAAAGTGGCAGAATCTTTCTGGAATCTCATATTATGACCACGGCCCAAAACAGCACCATCAGCATTGTTAATCAAACAACCACCGATAGGTACACCACCTTCTTTATAGCCCAATTCTGCTTCTTCAAAAGCAATATCCATACCCTTTTTATCCCATTGACCTGTGGTTGACATTTTTCAATTATTATATCTCTAGATGACTACTCCACGATTCTTCCAAATATTGAATCAATTGAAAAGAACATACCTCAATAAGAAATAGAACAGTTCAAACAGACAACATCCAATATATAATGTATCCTACATATCATCACATCGCAGGAGCAATAGACTTTTAATAAAAATTTTGATGAATTCCAATTAATCAGTTATCTTTTGATATCTTTTCATTTTTCATTGAAATTTGTAGGCCTTTACCCTCAAGATATTAACAAACTCTAAGTTTTATAGAGCGATCTGTTAGTGAAACTATTTTGAAATATCGAAACAAGATAATAACTAAACTATCATATAACATAACCCTAATTATATTTCAAGGATAGTTCAATGCTTCTAGATTCTGTAATTAATACCTTATAACTTGACTTTGTTCTAAAGAGTTATCAGCCACTGTTAGCAAATGTCCCAGGTACTATTATGGAAACTTCCTTACTTCAATATTTGGAAGCCTGCATTATTTGCTAAATATACTTTTCGTTTGAATTCTAACTGTCCCCAAAACAGTACTGATGGTGCTTTAGGATCTTATCAACGGGTAGGGAAAGATATACATTATGTGTTCGATGCACAATGGCCATTAATGAATCATCCCTCCCCTGTTCAGATTTTTGGTATTGAGAATGTAAGTCGTCCATTTAATAAGCAAACATTAGCTTCAATAAAGAAAAAATATTTGAATGCCGTAAAAATATATCATCCTGATGTTTCTAACAATATTAGGGTCTACAGAACCAAGGCAATGGATAAATCAAACTTGTTAAGTGATGAAGAGAAATTGGAAAGATTTAACCTTATTTCTAGCTCAAAATCAATTCTGACAAATCCCAAAGCATCACTTTATGATAACAATTGGCCTAACACGTTTAATGAAAATTTCGAGAAAGATTATAAGACTATGTATCAACAAGGCAGATGTAATAACCCACAATATTGGGAAGCAGGCACTTGGGAAGACAAAAAAGAGGCTGGTTCAAATACAGAAAATAATATGCAAAGAAGCAAAGATGGAAGGTTATTTTTTATTACAATAATTGGATTAATAATATGTTTCAAGGGTACTGATCTAATGACACAGGTACAAGATTCGATATTGAAAAATCCAGAAAAGATTTTAAAACGTAATTAAAGTTCTATCGTAAACTAAATTTATTCTTAAAACAAAAAATGTAGAAAGCCCTTAAAATTTATAGAATTGGCAGATTGACCCATAAATAATAATATATTCTAATAACGAACAATAAATACAAATCTACTGTAAGACAAAATAAATGTCTTGTAGTTATCTTAGTCGAATTGTTACTTTCTCTGTTATGATCGCTGAATATTTAAAATTGAGTTTATACACAATTTCGATTTTATTCATAGCTTCTAAGAAAAGTTCTTTTAGAAATATGGTCTAAACCTCATAGGAAAGAACTTCAGTATGCTACTTTTGTAGAGTAAGGATGTCATTTCTTTTTTATTCTTTATAATATTCATTATTTAATACCAAGCACCGTAATGTATTGATATAAACTAAGTTCGATAAGCCAAGCTTACGATAGCGTAACTATCAAGTTCTTTTATTTTGTCTATAATCATATGTAAGTCTTGAATTTAAATACATATTATTTCTCAAATCATTAATTTATATTCATTTCTAACCCATCAATCTCATGGAAGTTTCAAAAACAGTGAATGTAACTGCATTAGCTGGAGTGGCTCTAAGCATTGTTGGCAGGAGACCTTTAAAGAATACAGGCAAACCTTCCTTTAGATACAGCTGCCTTCCTACTTTAAATAAAGAAGTGCCGTATTTTGGACTCTTTAAATTGTCCGATTGTATAATCGATTTAATAACATCAATTGGATAAACTGCAATCCATAGTAACGTACCTGCAGTGGCACCGTATAAACACAATCTCCAAGATTTAATATCTTCTCTGTTGATAGATTTCTTTTTGATTTGATTTGCAATCAAAGCTTCATATACAAGAAAATATACACCTAAACCATGACCTGCTCTAACCATCATGACCGGTAAACCTCTCATCAACTGCTTTTGTTTCAACAATTTCTTGATACAATCTAATGGTCCACTGAACTCTGCATTCTTACCTGAATTCTTTTGTATTTGTAATCTGATTCTTATATGTTCTATTGGAGATGATAAAAATGAGTTAACTAAACCACCAGTCAACCCACATGCATAGTATTGCGGTAATGATAAAATTTTTGAATCAATGCCTTTATAAGTTTTGTTATACGTTTTCAAAAGCCTTTTCATATATTCATTGACACCAAATTGCACTGATACACAAGCACCAACACCAATTAATGGTGTCAAGGTACCTTTATAAAAACCTTTTAATCCTTCATGTTTCACTAAATCTTTGATAACTTTCATTGTGGTAATATCTTCTGCTGTGGAAGTTTGAAGTCTAACTTTCGTAGTATCGAAAGGTTGACCTACCAGAACTTGGGCAATACCACCAGTTGTACCGGCAAATAAATCTTTCACAATCCTTAGGCTATCATGATTATATTGATGTGTTTCATCTTCAAGGAAAACTGAAGATCCTGCTTCGTCTGACATAGTTTAGATCAACGCTAATAAATATTAAACAATTAAGCCACTCTATATATGTAATATCCAAACTCAAAATGTCACTTGAAATAGCATCTACCAAAATTATAAGTCTAATATTTTTATCGTGTTTATAAAGCAGACAGTTTTTATATAGATCAGTTAAATTATGTTGTCAAAAATGATTGTTTCAATAATACTTAATAAATTGAATGGCTTAAATCAACTCGATCAAGTTATAATAACTAGATAACTACAGTAACTAACTTTCTAATTATTCAATGTTATCCAAAATTCTTTTTAAGATCTTAGAATGTTTTTCATTTTCAGTAGTCATTCAATTTTTCACTTCAAACAATTTTACTCTTGCTCCTTAAAGTGACTCTTATGGAAAGATATCAATTGATATCAGTCAGAGATGTTATGACCCATTGAATGGATGTGATGGTATATTAATAAATGTTGTGCAAGGTATAGTATTTATCGATAGGCGTTTATTTTGTTATTAGTCTAATTTGATAATGCATTAGAGAGTACTGATAAATACATAACCGTCTAATTTGTTAAGATATATATGTATTTGCCTAGTTATATATGCAGCATGACATGTGCTTGTAGATAGTGTTTTGCCTGAAGTTCTCTAAATTGTTTTTTTTTGTTTATTTATTCTTGGTAACTTTCTTAACCATACCAGGTATTATTGGTTTTCTTTTTAGTTTGACTATGACCTTCTCATCGAATACTGAATCGCATGCTGGGCATTTGTTGTTTGGTGGTAAGATTGACATTACACATAAACAAATAGAACAAATAAACCCAACTGCCACAACTTTACCAGTAATATAACATGAAGTTCTAAAGTCAATACTTTTGCTATTTGGCTTCACGATGGTTGATCTCAAAGATGGCTCAATGAACATGGCAGTTAAAAGATACTGGATTAGTCCATGATAATCTTTAACATATAAGTATATACCGCTTGTTGCGTCAGTTGCCTGTTGTAAGAAAGTAGATTCTGAACTGCCACCTATCTTTACCACATCAATAGGACATTTCATTTTTGTAGCAGAGAAAATACAATTCATAATTGGAATGTATTGTATTACTTCTTCAACTTTATTATCAGTATATGCATTTCCTCCACATGTTATAACCACAAGCCTAGATTTCAAAGTATAATTCTCTTCGTTTTTAACTATTCTATTTATATATGTCAACCCAGCAGACATTGCCCCAGCTAGTGTACTTTTTTGCTTTGGTTTCTCCAAATATTCAGCTTTTTCTTTTTGAAAAATCTTGTATATCTCTTCCACCAAAGATTCATCAACATTTCTAAATTGTCTATACATATTTGGGTTAATAATTGCCAAATCTTTCTTACTTGTACTTATTTCATTAGTCTTGTTTTTATTAGCATGACTAGTATTAATAGGATATAAATATTTAATACCTTGTGAATGAGCAGCAATAACTGCAACTTTGTTAGCATTATTTGTTGCTAAATGAGCATTCAAAAATACAAGCATGGATCTTAAAACCTTGATAATAGATCCATCTTCCTTCATATCTCCATCTAACTCTGCCCATAATCTGGGAGAAGTATCAATAATCACAGTCAATAAGGAAGGTGTTTCATCACTATTCAAAGAATGAATCTGTGTGTTTTGAAAAGCTGGATCACTAATAGCATCCATTATGTCTCTTTAATCTAGTTATACCTCTCTGTTTATTAATGTACAAAATGTGACAGTATCATTGATAAATTCACTTTATAATAATCGCTATTCTACAAGAATGTTGGTTTCTTAAATAGAAAGATTATACGGTTTTTACCATTCGGAATAATAATCGCATCGTGTAGAAATTGTTTCTTGGTCGCCATTATAAAGTCAACATAATGAAATGAGTTCGATAATTTTAAACCATTAAGGAGAGCAATATACTTCTTATAAACAAGGGATATTGATGATTCAGCACTTGATAAATTTGCTAACGTTATTTTCTAAAATTATATAATAATACAATCACAGATATGGAGCTATATAAATATGAAGTGAACTTCAGTTTATCGAAAAAAAAATTTATAATCTATAGTTTAATTACAGGACACTGTTATATGCTAGGAAATCTTTAATTTATAATGCAATTATGATACCATTGCTACTAGAGTATGCAACAGAGATTGCATTAGATTCAATATTCCATGATATATCAAAAATGCATTTACCTTCTTTGCGACATTGATAGTTACCATATATTGGTATTGCTATAGGTCCTAGATTGCTGTTATTATTTCTATTCATTTCATCTCGGCTCTCTAAATTCTTATTTAGAGTATTAATAGCAGATTTAATGTCATATATAATTATTTGACCATCCATAAAACCTACAGCATATTTAGTCTTATCATGTGATAATTGTCCAGCAAATATAGGTATATCATCTGCAATAGATAAACCAACTAATGCATTATTTTTACGAGACCAAATACGAGTTGAACCATCCATGGAGGATGATATAATGTATTTTTCGTCAATCCAAGAACCTGAAACAATGCTTTGAGAGTGTCCATAAAAGCAATTACTAGAATTACTACTACCACCTAACCATACTCTTAATGTATGATCATCAGAAGCGCTCAATAATAATCGACTTTTCTTGTTCATTTCTAATACACTAATAGCACTTTGGTGTCCTTGAAGTTTACCCAATGGTTTCTTTTCAAATGCATGGAATACTACTATCGTGTTATCCAGCCCAGGAATCACAAATCTACTATCATCTACCCATTCTAGATCAACTCCCAATGAATGAGATGAAGAAGAAGATTCCTTTAAGTCCAGATGTTGCATAGCAGTTCCCGTCTGAGAATTCCATAAAATTGTTACATTATCCACGTCACTGCTTATGAAATAATTACCCAAAGTATTCCATTTCACAGTGACAATGGCAGATCTGTGAAAGTTCAACACGTTTTGCAACCTACCATCTTTACTCCAAATTCTTAATTCTCCATTTTGAACACCTGTTATAATACTTTCACCATTTGGTGACCATGCTAGTGCTGATATTTTATTTGATGTGCTAGTAGAAGACACAGCCAAGGCTGATGGATGCCTTAACTCGTAAGTATTTTCCACTCTCCACTCAGAAGTATCTTTATCAACTGCATATTTGATTAATTTTGCAACAGAGTTGTTATCTCCATATGCAAGCATTGCTGACTCTACTGGATTCCAAGAAGAGAGTGAAATAACATCTAGCTCCTGTACCTCTTTTAATGTCTTGATAAAATTGTCAGCTTTATTTATATTTTCATTTTTCGAGCTCTCCATTAATATCTTATCACTTTCTATATTATTTTCATGTTTACTTTTGTCAGCATTTTCGTTTGCAGTAGTTTCAGTATTACTACAAATTGAACCTGCTTGTGATTTAACATATTCTGAATCATGTTCTAATATAAATTTTCCGTTTGAAACTAAATCTGGATATTTTTCCTTATCAATTTGCAATGCTTGTACAAGGTTAAAATCTTCTTTGTAATGGGTTTCATCTATAGGAGCGACTTCACCGTTGTATTTGACCAGTAACTCACTCTCAGAATATAATATACCTTTTTGTACTAAATTGACCAACGTACCCAACGGTACGGTATTTTTATACTTCTCATCGAATTCCAGAACTCTCGTTTCTTCTTGTAATGCTAGAGCAGACACTTCATGCCCAGCCTCCTGGCAATATCGCCATATTAAATAGTTCAATTCTTCACTTGTGATACTCATTACACTATATATATAAGTAAAGTTGACTAGAGTAACTACCTTTCTATTGTTTATGTTTCCTTTCCGTTATCACAATAATAAGTGTACTAATGTATAGATGCACCAGTTTAGTAGCAACGATATGAAACGGGTTTAATATCAGCTGAATGAGCACCCTTCTTTCAATTAAATCGTTTGATAATAAAAATTAATTGAGGTCAGGACTACATGAATTAACCTTCACATTTACAACATAAATATATTGTTTAAATTCTTATCAATATTTCAATTTCTGTTTGTTAATTTTGAAGGTTTTGAAAATAAACAAAAAATTGAAAAATTGTATTGACACTCAAGAACAAGACAGGAGTGAGGATATAGATATTTACATTTTAACCATTGAGTTTGTTAAAAAGATATTATATTTACTTAATCTGTAACAACACTATCCTAATTTTGTTATATTTGTAGTTGGGTTAAATTTTTACAATTTGAATGACTGACCATTTTATGATAGTTTATCCCATATAACATTAAAACTTTTATTTATCGCATAGACTAGATTGAAACGTTTGCTAATTAACCGTTAAACGTAACAAGATTGCACTTTTTATTGATATACATATACGAATATGGTTGATTTTTCATTAAAGAAGGCTAGGACTAACTGGAAGAATGTCTCTGGATCACCTAGAAAGGGCAAAACTCCTCCTTCCCCTATTAAATTAAGTAGCAAGAAAGATGAGACCTCAAGCTCTAAAAAGAAAAAAAAGACCAAGAAGAAGAAGGATAATTTAGATTTGAACGTCTCCCCTGAGTACTCACAATTGCCAACGATCAATGCCAAAGAAAGAACAAAAGTTGCTTCGTCCATGCAGAGAAGATTATCTGTCCATACAGCAAACTATGCTCCCCCAAAAGTAGATTACTCAATGCCAATTCCACAAAATAATATATTGACTCAATATAACGATACTAATCAAACTACATCTGCTAGTACGGCCTTGGATTTCAATAATAATAACAATATCAATAACATTAATTCTAACATTGAGTTACCTGCAAGAAGTGCTAAACGTGCTTCTGCCATGTATGCTTTACCCAAATCATCAGATGTTTCTTTAGCAATGAATAAACACCAGACTGACAGAGGAGCTATCTTGCAGCCTGCTTCCTTAAGACGTATCTTGGCTGATCCTAATTTCAATGCCAAGAATTTTGTAAAGCAAAATCTGGGAGATGCAACCGCGTTAGATATCGATAAATTCACTTCAAATTTAACAAGTTTGTCAATTGAGGTACAAGAAGATGTTAAACAAAATGTCAATCAATCGTACAAAGAAATAATGACAGTTAATAATGATTTAAATATAACAAACTCAGAATTGAAAAATTTGAGAAAGAGTATAAATGATTTATATGAAATAATGCAGCAATTTATGACATTAGCAGAAGGGAGAATTAAACAGGAACACCAAAATAGTAGAGAATCGCATGCAGAATCCACCAGTCATAAAAATAAAGGATTACTGCCACCAGTTAGATCTAGTAATTCATCAAAATCAAGAAATCGTTCCAGTGTAATGATTTTGGAAAAAATGTGGGATGCTGATTTATCTGTGCTCTATAAAAATGTTGAAGGGTCAAAGAAACTGCTTGGCAATAATTCTAATAGGCATATTCTATATGAGGGCAACGATTGGATAGAGTTAAATATTGCAACATTAAAACCGCTTCAGGTTGTTAAGCTATACGTATTGAACGATGTTGTATTAATTGCGAAAAGACAGTCAAATAGTTCTGAACTTACAGCGTCTCAATGCTTTAATCTAAGAGATCTAAGCGTAAAACCAGACAAAGAATCCGGTAATAAATTATATTTTAATGTCAGTTCTTCCAGCAAATTGCTATTCCAAACAAGGAACAACAATGAAACATTCCAGTTTTTGAATACATTCAGAAGTGCAAAAGATGATTTATCTGATATATTAAAATTTGAGGAAGAAAAATCCAAAAAGATTAAAGAATCGTTTTCACACATTGCTTCTCAACAGACACCAGGACGTGAGAGTATGAAGAGTCCTGTTAGAAATCAGAGAAACAGCACATCGCTCATGTCACCAACACAAAATGGAGCAACTGACCAATATCTAATGCAAACTATCACAATGTCTATGCATAGTAGACCAAAAGCCAATGATATGAATTTTACGGCTAAAAAACTAAAATTCTTAGAAAACATGATAGAGGAATTTGATATTGAACTAGCAAGATTAAAATTTGATAAAGCAGTTGGTATATTACTATCATTAGAAGAAGAAAATAATAAACTACCGAACGAAATTGATAGAGATGAAGAATTGCTTCATAGATTATTATTTGTACGAATCGCTCAAAGAAGAGAGTTAATAATATCGACGTTAACACAAAAAATTATCAGTATAACGGACATTGATTCTTTAAAATCCGGTTGCTTGAATCTTATTAAATTAGGATTGTACGAAGAAGGTCTTGATTTACTGCTGCAAAATAGATCTAGATTGATTTTAGATTTAATTTTGAAAATAGGAACATATGATAATCCTACAAATTATTTAACACAGATATCCGTAATAAGGTTTCAAATAATTAAAAAGACAATTTTAAATTTTGAAGATATATTCAAAGATGCTGCAAATAAATTTTCTTCAATACTAGTAACTTGGTGCAAAAATGAAGTTGATAACCACTTTAAACTGATAGATAAGCAATTATTGAGTGATGAAATGTTAACACCTGATTCTATTAAATCATCCAGAAAACAAATTGATGACTTAAAATCTGTAGGTTTGGACTTCGTTTATAAATTGGATGAATTCATTAAAAAAACAGTTCTAAAATCATTTAGCTTAAACGATCTCCCTTGATAATTTTAAAAATAAGATATAATTATCATAATCAATAATACACTACTTTACAGGATATATAAATGGATTATTATAAATATTATAGATAATATAAATTGAGATATATCTAAACATATATATTGACAATACCTGAACTGTCGGCGGATATGACATATTTTTTATCTTCAAAATTTGCGATATTAATTGAGGTAACATAATTCATATGTATGTTTTGAATATTAGTATTCAGTTTCTCAGTGCTTTGCTTCCGAGCAATATATGTTAAATTTGGATTCATTGCCAGAGAATAATAGCCATAATCTTTTAATGAACCTGAAAAAACACTCTTCGGAGAATTAATGTTTGCTATGTCTAATATTGTAACATCCCTGGTAGTATTAGTTGTGAAAAAGATAGCGGTTCCATATGATTGAAAATAAGTCTCTTCGAAATTTATCATCTCCATATTTGCATCAATGGCTCCTTCAGTTTTCTCATGAGCTATGAAATTATTTATAGGTATGTTGGTGTCTGAACCCACAAAAGCATATGTGCATTGTTGTCTAGAGTAATCCCATATTGTCAAAGAAGCTTGCTTTGAACCACCCGCAACAATTATGTGATTCTTTGAATATTCAGTAAATAACTTTATATTTGTAATTGGTGTATGGTCACCAAAAGTCCATGCTTTAATAAGAACATAAAATCTCAAATCCCACATGCATATTACACCGTGCGTTGTTCCTGCAAGCAGTATCTCAGATTTCGAATCAATTTCATAAGAAATAATAGCACCGTATTCAGGGGGCAATCGAATGACGTGGATAAGTTCAGTTGTTTTAATATCGTAGAAGTACATGTTAGAGCTTTTTGAAAGAGCTACTATAAATGTGTTCCCAATGATAGATACTACAGATATTTTTCTAATGGATATATTTTGACAATCTTTATCAACATTGAATTTCCTTATGCAGCTTATCATGGGTGTGTTATTTAGTTTTCCTGCCTTGGATGGTATAACTCTGAATACCAAAATAGTATTATCTTGAGTCAATACACTGAACGCATCATAACCTGGAACAATAGCAATATCCACTATCCCAGATGAACAATCATATGTTAACTGTGGGGAATAAAATTCAGACTTAGTAATATCAGATATATTCCATAACTTTAAACTTCCATTAAATAAACCTATTATTAATAATGGAAACTGCGTTGGTAATATAGTTAATACCGATAGTTCATTAAAATCATTTTGAGTTAGATTAATTATTAACTGACCTTTGTAGGAATTCACGTCAAATTCATTAACAGTCGTTTCAATATTTGATCCGAACTCAGGATATTTATGCAAAGGATATAATATCTCATATTTATCTAAGAAAGTACGCACTGTTCCTTCTGAACCTTCGTAACTATTTGAAACCACGAATGGTTGAACTTTAGATATTGACGCTTGGTCATACTTAGCGTAAGGGGAAAATGACTTATATTTTGATTGTAAATGGACTGTGACATTTTCGAAATTTGAAGTGGTGGTTGGGTTTGTTTTAGTCGGTAACATAATTGATCCATTTAGGTTTCTAATAGATATTAAGTTATTAGGTGCTCTTTGCGATGAGGAAACATCTAGCTTATTTTGTTCAGAATAGTCATTGAAAATGAGATTAGTATCATATTTACAATTTTCTGAGTTAAAGGAAGCTTCGAAGAATACAGTTTTTGGATAAACATTTTGTAATTTAATTCTTCTTGAATAATATACTTTTTCTGTAGCACTTAAATGTTCTGTTTTCTTCCGAATATTTTTTGAGATACTCAATATATATCCTCTTAAAATAGCCAATTTCCAGAATTCATCAGATGATAGATCCATAGATTTAAATTTATCTATCCAACTTTTATCCTCTGCAGTTAATGGAATTTCCTCATCTTTATATGATTTTATAACTGACTTGGTAGATTTTAATGATTTATTAAAACCATAGAATTTTGCTGAAAAATCTTTAGTTATAAATGTAATGTTGTTAAATCCAAAAGAATCAACAGATGAATTAGGAATGCGTTTCCAAAATAATGTTTTGGAGGCCTTCAAAGACCACGTACATAACAAATCAAAAATTGATCTTGATATTGGTTGTTTACAACTGGAAATCATTGATGGAAGATCAAAATTTACATCAAACTCGAAATAGGGTCTAATGCATGGATATAACATGCAATAAACTTCTGCTTCACTCAATCTTGAAGAAATTTCTACAATTAAAATAAGTGAAAATTGTCTTATCCATGTATTCGGATGTAATAACAACGGTGCCACTGTTCGACAAATATCAAAATACGACTTCTTTTCAACTAAACCTGTTGTACATATATCTTTTAAACTCTGTAGAACATAAACAATTACTAACTCCTCAGGATCAGTGATAGTCTGTATCAATAAGGGTAGAATATATTGTTGTATAGACATTGGACCCAATAGCACTGAGATGGCTGGTATTAATTCAATGAACTCTATTCGTAAACTAGAATCTTTATCATTGAAATATGTTATCAAATGACTCAATATAATATCGTTAGTCTTTTCTCTTCCAAAAAAGTTACAGAGGCTTAATATATTATTTAGTAATGCTTTCTTAACAGCAACATCTGTATCAGTCAATAACAAAATTGTTATTTGTTCGATTTGTTCAGAAAGCTTTTTCATATACCTGTTAGTAATATCTAAGGTTTCCAAGTCTACAATCCAATCTTCATCGTTACCATTTGAATATGATTTTATAAACAAGTCTTGGAATCTTGATGCATTCTCAACTAGATTACTGATAGAGCTAGCTAACACTATTCGAACATATGTGTTATTTTTGGATGCCAATAGTAATTTTCGAATCCTTGGGAATAAATAATCAACAAAAATATTTTCATTTAGTTGAGTTACTTCATTTACATTAGACAGTAATTCTGATAAACATCGCAGAGAAAATGATTGAACATTTGGATCCGAATCTTCAAAAAGAGACACAAAGTAAGGTACTATTCGATTAAACTTGTGTTCATCATCAACAAAACGAGAAAACGATAATATTAATTGCAGTGTTTTTAATTTTGATTCTCTACTAACCAAATTTCTTAAAGCATGGCACAGGAATGAAAGAAAAAATATAAAGGAATGATTATCTGTAATATCTTTGTCGGTATCCATTTCCATATCTGGAAGTATGTTCTTTATTTGTAAAGAAATGTCAAAGGTTAGAAAGCTAGCATATTCATCATTAAGATCTGAGTTCTCTAAACTGATATTTTCATCTACGCAGTAACCCAAAGAGGCACAAATCTTTTCAAAATCTTTATATATTTTATTGCAACATTCATCTAATACATCACATTTATTTTCTAAAATTGAATTTGAAGATATTTCTCCATTTGTGGGTACACTTGTATTCATTATTGACAATTCTCTAAAATAATCATAAGTAAATGTATAATAAGTTTCTGGAAATATATTACCTCTATACTTGCTTAATAATTGGTCAGTAGATAAACGCTTTTGGGGGTCAATATTAATCATATCAAGAATCAAAGGTTTCATTTCACTTGAAATCAACTGTGCTTGCAGTATATCATCAACGTGATACTCGTTGTTTTTGTATTTGAATAATTGAGATAAATCAAATAACGCTAGTCCTTCTGAGTAAATTTCAGCAATACAACATCCAAGGCTGAATATGTCCATCTGTATCGTTACTACATAACTGTCTTCTGTATCATCTCCTGGAGTGTTGGTTTTATGTGAATCAAACCTTTCAGGTGCTACATAACATATTCTTCTCTTAGATGTGTCAAAATAAAAGAAAAACTCGCTTGGATTGTCCTCTGGAAGATACACTGGTTTAATTATAGATGCAAAGTCAGTCAAAAAAATCCAATTAGAGCTAGTAACTAGTATATTTTCCGTTTTCAGATCACCATGGCAAATTCCTAAATCATGAATGTTTTTAACTGCTTGCAATAACTGGAATGTAATAAACTTTAACTCAGAATTATTCAAGTAAGGTCTTGTGCTTAACCTATCATATAAATTACTCTTCATATATTGCCGTAGTAAATATGCCGCTCTATTAGTTTCAATTAATTTACTATAATTCAAAACATTTGGCACAGGGGCTAATAGCTGAGACTCTATTAGCAATGCATTTTTTATTTTGGGAAGTTTATATGACCCTGTTGGTTTCACAAATACTTTAATGATAATTTCTCCATTGGGATCTAATGCTTTAACAGTTTTCAAAAATCTAGATGAATTGACTTGTGAGATGTAGTGAACATTGTCCAAGACGTCAATATATGAAAATATACCTATGGAAGCAGATGTTTGTACCAATAGTGATATTTGGCCACCCATTTGTCTATTATATGAAGGATCGATTTATGATCAATTGTTGCAATTCAATATTCACCTTATGGAACTTCCAAAAAAGATAACTAAACTACTCTTTCTGTCTATATTAACTGACAAATCTATCTTCCTCACTAAACAATTGATAATTATTTTTATATCCTGTTAATATTGTAAGGTTAATCAAATGATAATGTGTTACTTTTAAGTCGATATACTCTGATATATGATGATTTTTAAATGTCGTCTTATATGAAAAAGGCGGTTTTTCCTTTTCTAAGGGACTATTACATTATTGGAATTTTATTAGCGATATATTCTTATATAATATTAACTAGCTACGGTTAAGTATTAAATGAAAGAAAAATAGAAAGCAATTGATGCATTTATTACATTATACACATTATACACTTATAATAAGTTCGCTTGGAATATTTAAGCTTTGATTTCTACGAACTTGTGTTCCAGGTTTTCTAATGGAGAAGTCTCATGAAAACCACATTGAGTGGCTAATAACTTCATATTGTCCTCTGAAATTTTAGCAACTTTGTCATTATATAATCCACAAAATTCAAGAGCTTCCTTTGGAGGAATAGTCTTTCTACCATCTTTTAATACATATTTAGTGATTGACAAAGAACATAAAGTTTTGTCGTTATCTTTTTTAAACTTACTAATAACATAAATCCACTTCTGATCCCAGCATAAAATATTCGATGTAACAGAATATTTATCAAATGGTTTTATATCTTTTAAGAAATTAGTAAAGACATTGGCAACTGGAACGTATGGCCACCTTTTTGACTCCAAAAATAGTTTTTGAAATATTGAACACATTAATTCACATCTGTTAATGTCTAATTCACTGAAATAAGTTGCATTATTCTTATGTAAATAAACATCGCATTCTAATGGAGACGCATAAGTGTATAATGTAGCATGAGCAAATGCACCATATTCATGATTTTCCAAGTGCTTCATATTTTCAGTGTTCTTTGTAGTGAAAATTGGGAGAAGAAGACGTCTTACTGCATAAAAGTAGAACCTGATAAAATATACACCAGGCAATGTTTTATAAGATGATGCCAAATATAACCCCAGAAATGCTTTAAACAAAGTTTGTAAAATACCCATGATATGCAAGCTTTACTCAATATCTTGTCACTTACCTTATGTTACAAGTATAAAGTTCAACCAACAATTGTATATATCAATGGCTAGGAATATATAAAACATTTAAATGCTTTTAAACAGTGATCTTAAAAATCAATCCATTGTTGGGACAGTCTATAAGTAAAGCTCTATCTATTTTCTATGTTTAACTAAAGTATAACTTTTCTTTGGTCATAAGTTCGATTGGTTAATGACAAATCTACACTTACTTACTCATAAAGTTCGGAAAATGAAACCCATAGAAAATGACTCGGAATACTTTCTATGTTGAATGTTCTTCCTTTATCAGACATGCTTATTAGCCGCGTTACGAGATGCGAAGTAAGAATCAACAAAAATTGGATCTAACACCAAAAGTACTGAAAAATGTTGACACTCTCGTAAGAGTTTATATGCTTCAACGGAAGATACATGAAGGCTTAGAACAAAGAAAAGCATATTTAATAGTAAGCTAAAATATTTGTAAGATTAAAACTGATTAATAATCACTGTTATGTTTTTATCAACTATACACTTTGACAACGTCATATATAATTTAAATTTAGCTACATTTTTAACAATCCATGATCGATGCCTATACATGTTTCTTGTGATTACAATAATGCAAGCCATTTCGTGACGTTTAAGACCATTCATTAGATTTATGGTTCAATACATTTGTGAAATTCTTGTTTTTAGAGCTACTGATAATGTGCTTTTCATTCAACATAGGAGCAATGATATAATTAACTGTATTATCGAATAATTCATCAATTAGATCTTTTAAATCATCGCCTGTTTGTTTGAAATCCGGATAGGCGTTTACTTCCAGGATCTTGACATCATAGTTACTATCAACTAAGAAATCGACACCATATGTTTCAAATGCATTCGGTAATGGTTGAAAATTGATTCTATTAACACCAATAGCGGCCAAGAAGAGATCGTGAGCAATATCATGTATTTGATTTTTAATCTTTTCTTTCATGGAGTCCTCAATATCCACTAATTCGTCAAATTCCATAACAGAAAGTTCTTTTTGTTGATTTTCATCTTGCAAACATGTGTTCGTCAAATGACAAGCTAATGAGTCTATATCAAGTGGATCGTAAGTTTTTTCATTTGGTGATACATATTTGTTTGGTGCAAATAACGCCAGCATTCTGTCATAAACGTAGACTTCTAAATCGCCATTACAGGTAATATAACACCTAATATGAAACTTTTTATTATGCATCGAAGGCAATAACAACGGGTTATGTAAATATTCTTGGATAATAAAATGGCGTAATTGGGAAATTATAATCTTATTTTCATCATCATTATAATTTTCACTTTCATCATCAGTAGCATCTTCATCAAAAGAATTGAAGATTTGTTGTAAGTCTTCAATAGTTTTAAAAACACGAATACCCTGAGCTTTATCGCTCATACTTGGTTTTACAATCCACCACTTCTCTCCTTTTTCCAATTCTTGCCTTAGCTCCCAATTATCGTCTAAAGAATCGTCTAGAAATTCTGCATAATCAAGGTCTAATTGGAACGATTCCAAAAATGATTTGTTTAATATTGAATCAGGGTGTTTGGCTCTGTATCTATGAATAGTCTCAGCAAGATAATGCTTTCTGATTAGTGCTTTTCTGTAAATATATGAATTTGTAAAATACTTACTTGAATCGGTCATCATTCTATCTATATCTAATTGTTCATAATCGCCATAATGAAATATTTTATGATCATAAGATCCACTGAGAGGTAATTCGGATAGCAATTTCAAATTTGGTATATATTTCATTAAAGCATTAGTTATTGGCGTATAAATATATTCTGATTTGTCTAAAGTGACCACAACATGTCCTGTCATACTGTCAAAGACCGTTAAGTTTGAGTTTACCGCCAACTCACCCGTTAGATGGTCCAAACTATTATAAGATGCTTTTAAAGGAGTTACGCTGATTTGGTTATTTTCTATGACACTCATGTCCGTTAACAAGTCTCCAGGCTGATGTTTTGAATTTGTTGTGCTAAATTGTGGATTCCAGTCAAATGTGATTGATTGATATTCTGTACCATCCTCGATATCTTGTGGAGAAGTTATTTGTCTTGTCTCAGCTTTGTTATAAATTGAAGACCATCTATTTTCCCAAATTGGTGCATAAAATATCTTTGTATCAAGTGACAATTCCGGAGATAAGGGGATATTGACACTATATAGATCAGTTTTATCATCCCAATTGTGATATAAATGATTAATAATATTCAATGATCGTATGGCTGCAATTTCCATTAGATTATAATCCACAATTTTCTGTCCATCGTAATAAGCCCATGATAGAGCGATGGCTTTCTTATTACCTGATATGACAGATTCCATTGCAGCACCTACTGTACCGCTGGAGGTAATATAAGCAGCAGAGGTATTTCTACCAACATTTGGACCAGACACAACCATATCGAATTCATGTTCCATGAGATGATACAACCCCACATTTGCGCATGATGCGGGAGTACCATTCAACAGACACCATTCTATATATTCTTCATCCGAGTTCGCTATTGTTTTATTTATGTAATTTCTTGGTAATTTTGAATTCTTTAAAGGGATTTGAGGATGACTGAATGGACCTAAGAAGGAATTATCATTTGAGTTTAGTTTCGAGTATAGAAAGGACGCAGATAACTTTTTACCTGCTAAGTGAGCTTTACCTATCCAAGATTTTTGTTCATGTGGTAAAAGAATAGTAATTTCCCATTCTGGATATTGTTTTTTCAATTGCTTAATAAAGGGTCGAATATATGGAGAAAACTCATCGTGTAATGGACCGTCATCATTTGTAATGAGTACCTTCATAATGGGCAATTGCTGTAAGATTGTATTTGCTTATCTATATAAATTGATAGATATATTACAGGTCTATTACTTTTAATGGGTTGTGTTTTCTTTTTTTATATATCAATTAATTATTGCTATGTATGTGTAATAGATTGAAAAGAAAAAAATTTCTGAATTTTCAAATCAAAATGGGGATATAATGAAAATATCGATGACTTTGCTATATATATATTTGTGTGTGCGTGTGTATAAAAATGTATTCATGTATAATTTTAGGTTATAATTTATGTTAGAGTTGCTGATAAGGGAAGGTGGGTGAATATAGTACGACTAAAGATGTCTATGTTTTTCAATCAATTCAGTAATCAAGAACTTGATCCTGAAAAAATAAAATTAGCAGAAATCCAATTCAGCGCAATGAACACGACATTCAACACTATATTGAAGTCTTGTTTAGAGAAATGTATATCACATGAAGGATATAGTGAAGCTGAACTGAATAAAGGTGAAATGACATGTATTGATAGATGCGTTGCCAAGATGCACTTCTCTAATAGACTAATTGGTGGATTTGTACAGACTAAAGGGTTTACGCCAGAAAGATATTTAGAGCATTATCGAAGATTCAAAGAAGAAGATGCTTAAAAAGTGCAATAACTTTACAAGTTAAAAAAAAAAAGAACATAAATCAGAGATAACAAGAATATAACTCGGTTAATGGGTTTCAAAATATCACCCGCAGACGCATCGGCATGTATATAGCAACCTTCCAGATATAATGTATATGTAATCATTATCGTAATTATAGTCATAGTTATAGCATTACTGCATATATAGAATGAATATCGCACTATAATAATAATCCTTTGTTCATTTTGAGTAGACTGATAAGAGATTATAGAGATCATAAATAACATTATTGTGAATATAGAATTGTGTCACATGACACTGAAATAAGTTAGGGGGTTAAAAGACAATTAAAAGACCATAAAAAAAACCGTAATATTTCACTGTTAACGTTGAAAAACAATAAAAATGAATTAGATTATATCTATTAACTAAAAAGTTTTCAATAAAATAAATTATTATGGATGGTGTCTCTGTTAAGTATGCAATTAATATTAATACCTAGTTCAGACATACTATTACCATCATATTTTACTCTCCCTTTAATTGTGTATGGTGCTCAAAAACTACGTTAAAGCAAGAGTTTGATAGTACTGGCGTTTTCGCATCTGTCGCGGAAATTTTCGCTTGACTTTTACCGCGCAACCAAGAAAAATTTAACGAAAAGAAAACAAAAAAAGGAAAGAAATAAAACGGGCGGGAGAGGCACTCATTATCACTACCACCACTACTACGATCGCAATAATACAGCATAGTAATGGTATTCGCTCTGGGTTTCAGCAAGCCACTATTATTGAGAGAACATGGTCAGTAATTGCAATTGCCACCAATAATTTTGGTGTTGGGTTCATGATGCTATGAACTATCTCTGCTTGCAGTCATAATGCATTGAGTGTAACGTGTGTATGTATGTATGTATGTATGTATGTGCGCGCACATAAGAGTAACAGTACAGTAAATTACATCCTTAAATGACAATTCAATTTTTCACCTTGTTGATAATAATAAACACACACTATAAACAAATTTGCAAAAAATAGGGAAAAAGTAAGAGGAGGTGAATACCGTGTTAACAATTCACATACAAATTTATCTTCACATACAAATACAAATATAGTGGTAATATAGTGTGGGTATACATGTATGTATGTAAATGCTTGTTAGTGTATTTTATTTTGTTATACAGTAATGAATTTTTTTATACTGTATATTGTTATCGTAGTGCTTAAAGTGGTTTACGTTAGTTTGTTAATAATTACATTTGGATATGTATCTGTTTCTGTGCTGCAGTTATACAGTTCCATGTTCTTCACATCCATACACACACATGCATGCATATATACGGTATGTCTTTCATTAACTCTAATTCATTCTACTTTAAAACATATTGTAATGCACATTACTTATTTTTGTTTATCAATTTTGTCACGCTCTGTAAAATATTTTTATATATATAGTATTATGATTTGTTACTATTATGATAACAATTTAAACAGCATACTATTAGTTATTACATTTCGTTAATTATTGTCTGTTTACCCGTCTTTCCATGTATATACACTGTTGTTTTCGTTATTTCTATGTTCAGTTGTTTTTTGTGTTTGTTCGATGTTTTCTTCGTAATTTTCATGTCTACTATTTGTTATTCCTGTTGTCTTTTGCCCTTAATTTTTTTTGTTTCTAGGTATGTTCTTATTTTCTTCTTCGGGTTACTACTTTGTTTTAGCAAATACCAAGTAGAAACAATCAAACACATATACACACACTGTACAAATACATAATGGTTGCTCCAAGAGAAACTAAGAAAAGAACCACTAGAAGAAAGAAGGATCCAAATGCTCCAAAGAGAGCTCTATCTGCTTACATGTTCTTTGCTAACGAGACAAGAGATATTGTTAAAGCTGAAAATCCAGATGTTTCTTTTGGTCAAGTTGGTAGAATCTTAGGTGAAAAGTGGAAGGCTTTAACCGCTGAAGAAAAAATTCCATTCGAAGCTAAGGCTGAAGCTGATAAGAAGAGATATGAATCTGAAAAAGCTTTATACAATGCTACTAAAGCTTAAATAAAGTCTGACTAAGACTGTAATTAGGTGACTGTAACAATATGTGCTTTTTTATTTGTTCTTTTGTCATTACTTTAATTGCTTAAAGTGAAAATTATTATCGTTATTATTGTACTGATAATAATAATGAACAATCGCAATAAAAAGAAAGCGATATATGCATATATACAGAAACAAAAAATGTACTATATAGTAGTAAATTATTCGATTTACTTATCTTTTTAATATCATATTATTTGAATTCTGCTCTTTTTTTTTCCCTTTTATGTATAGCTTCTAACAAAAAATGATACCAATGACAATGATTAACTAATTCTTTTTTTTACCATTTTACCTTTTAAGTATTTCATGCTATATAATAATATAATGTAATTCAATAAATATAACACAATATAATATTATTTCATTTATATATCAATGCTTGCATCTCCTAAAAATGTTGATCTTATACAACTTTTTTCCGTTAATGGAAGTATTAATCTATATGCATCTCCTTCATTTAAATAATATCTAAATAATCTTTTCATTTTTAGAAAACCCATGTTTTCATATAACTTAATGGCAATAGTATTGCTAACTTCTGTCTCCAACATTATTTCATCACATTGTTCATTTTTCATTTTATTTATTGCTGTTTTAACCAAGTTTTTCGCTATACCTTGTCCTCTATATTCATTATTTACGACTAACATCCCAATATATCCTCTTCTTCTAGTATTTCGATGCAACTCATTCTTACAAATTATACATCCGATTACATTCTTTTCCTCTTCCAATTCCGTATCTATGACAATATAAGTCAATCCAGGCCAATTATTTAAAAAAAATCTATATACCCATACGGAATATGGTTCCGATAAATCGTTGTCCACTAGGGTCTTGATCTGTTTGAATTGAGATTGGTTGCCAATATCAAGTGACTGGTATTTTAGCACCATTATCTAGTCTAGTTCTATGTTCTATGATAGAAGAGTTGTCTAACAAAGGGAACCTGGTGTATCGCAGTATATTGATTCTTCTTCTTCATAAATAGATAATCACTTTAATATACGTTTTTATTCTTCTGTGTTTCTTTTCTATTTTGAATATTTCACATTTAAGAAATCGGGAAAATGTGTACCTTCGGCGGTTCCATCAAATTATAAACTTTTTTAAATTTAATGATATGTAATTCGGATTCTCCAGCATGGCATTTTTTAACATATTCTGTTATATGTAGTTTCAAGGGTATGCCAAAGTATATTTATTTTTAAACTTCATATTTTTATCACTTTATGTTAGTGATAGTTAACTGGAACATTTCAGTTACAAGGTCATATATACGTAAAGCCTCTTAGGTAAGAAGAAACTTTATAAGTTTCACATCAGGATTATGGTACTCACATTTTATTTTATGCATCAAAAGCTGGATCAATGTTAAATAGTAAAGAGGTTAAGAATTCTCCTAGTTTAAGTGTGGTCATTAATGCATTTACTGGTGAGGTGATAGATACAAATTTACTTTATTTCGTAAATCTCAATGATTTTAAAAACTTTATCTCCAATAAATGGTCTATTGCACTGGATTCAATATTGATCCTATTGTCATTTGGAAATAAAATGAATGAGAAATACTTTAACGATATAATTAAGAATAATAAAAGTGACAATGAAAAGATATACATATTTGATAAAAGATTATTCTCTATTACAAATAATCCAGATGACAAGATACCTAAACAAAGTAAACTTACAACTAATAAGACTAGGGACAATACAAACGATGGTAGCAATGTTAATAATAACATACAAAAAAGGATAGGTGAATTGTTAGTACAGTTGAAGAGAAAGGAAAGAGATTACTTTGATCAATTAGTCAAACCTATGTTATCACCTTTGGTTGATTTAAATCTAAATTATTTTTATAATGAAGATAGTAACGATTCTAAACACCAAAGGATTGTAAGCATTATTGCCACAAATTTAGGATGGTTAAGTGCTTTGGAGATTGACATTAATTATTATCAACGATTAATTGAAGATAACCTCTCTGGAATTCAAAACATATTAGAATCATTAAAAGTGTCACAGCAATACCTTCAAATATATTGTTATGATGTTGAAACTTTATATAATTCAAATGTGACATATCTCAATATATTGAATGAAAATAAAATTAGGGACTCTTGGGAGGATTTTTTTGATAGCAAGCTGACACAATTGAACAATATTAATTCAAAACCTTTATCGACATACTTCAATAAACAATATTTGATAGAAACCAGCAAAGCATTGAAAATTCTGGACTTTAATCTAAATAATGATTTGAAAACTCATAAAGTGACTGTTAATAATAATCTACTGTTGAGGAAAAAAGTTGAATGTAATATTGTAGACATCTTTAGCACGTATTCAACAGAAAACTTAAATTTTGAGCTAGAAAAAACAATGTTAAATAAATTTTCAGATATATTAGAAAATGTACGATCAGTATCTCATGAATTGTTGGAAAATGAGGAACCAAATAACTCTTATACCAAAGAGGCAATTGAAAAAATATCTGAGCTTAAAAACAACTACGTACAGAAATTGCATACTATAGCATTAGCATTATATACCCAAACTACTACGTTGTTAGATTTAAAGTATAAACTTCAAAGAGAAGTTGTCAGGATAATGGGTCAAATATCATATATCCAAATAGAAATTCTGAATGTAAAGAAACATTTATTAAAGGATGTTACTAAACGCTTAGAGAAATATCAAACTTACGAATTGGAACTTGCACATGTACAAGACATCCCAATTATATATGGTTTATTCATTATTGAAACATTTCGACGTAATGATTGGTTTATTAAATTAAATTTAAGTTCCTCAACTTCATCAAAACAATTAATAAATATGATAAAAGATGAAAAAATTGTGAGGAACCAATGGCAAACCAAATTCCAATCAAATACCAAATATCTAAAAAATGAACTTCTTAATATAGCAGATTTAGACAATTTTTATGAGATGTTCAATCATAACTTAGATACTATTCCAGTTAAATCAGAATTGTCCATAAAGGAATCTGAAATATTAAAATCAAAGTTGAGAATATTCATTGAATATTATATTGAAAGAGTAAAAGAACTAAAATTAGATGATGACATCGTTGATTCATTGAACTCATATTATAATTCTGTAGCATTAACCAACGTTACTGTAATTGACAACGAGAAGGATATCCTTGATAACCAAAACATTATAAGTCACTATGAAAAAAGAATCAAAAACTTAGAACTTCTATTACATACAGCAAGTATTTCGAATCATGAAAATTGGCCTACTGGACTATTAAAGTCAAATTTCAAATACTTCAAAAACGATTTACGATCAATGAATAGCAAAACGAAATTGTCAAGTTCCAAATTTTCTAATTCTAATTTTGAAATAGTTGATAGATTAAGAATTGACGATGTTGAAGAAGAGCTAAGGAGAGTTAAGCAAAAAATGGACATGACTCTTAGAGACAATTATTCTTTGAGTGAAAAATTAACAAAAATAACAAATGATAAGGTGAATATTGAAGTGGAAAGGGATGCTTATAAAGAAACTCTTTCTCATCTGAACAATGAACTATCTAGATTAACTACTATTGAAGCAGATATGCAAAACATACTTTCAAATAAAGAACAAACTTTCAAGGATAATATGATAAAATTAGTAAATGAGAATAAGTCTTTACTTGTTTCTTTATCGTCTGAAATTGAGAAAAAAAATAAAATCAGAGATGAGCAGAAACAAACAGAACAGATTATTGCAAAAAATAATGAACAAATACAGGAACTAAGAACACTTATAGATGTTCAAAAGGATAGTAGCGCAGTAGCAACTAAAACGCTAAAAACTGAATATGAGGATATAATCAGTAATCTAAAACAACAATTGAGAGAGAAAGACACACAGATCAATAGCAAATTTGTTGATAACATGAAAGATGGATCTAATAACGGACAAATCATAAAGAAAGGTGGTACTGATGATACAACAGTATTAGATACTAGCATAAAAATAGATAATCAAAAAAAGCAGGAAATACAGGTTCTTGATTCACGACTTATTGAATCTGTTTATAATATAGTCTCTTCCAATATTATTGTACTTGAAAATATTGGTTTATTGTTATCGTTTGATGATGACCATAATTTAGAGATAAAAAGAGTTAAAGGCTTGAAGAAAAATATGAATCAAAGTATCTTAGATGAATCAACTTCAATAAATCTTACTAGATTTCAGACTCAAAGCAATGTTTTACAAGAAATAAAATCAGAGTTTGGACATCTGATAACGGGTTGCACTGAAGAAGATCAAATCAATTTTATCAAGAAAATAAATGAAATATACAAAGAGAAGCTTTACGAATCAGCAGTAATAAAAAGATTTGATGATATAGAGACATTAGCCAAAAAGTTGACAAAAGATAATAAATCAAAAAAAAAATTAATTGATAGATACATGATGGAAAAAATTTCTCTTAATAAATTTGAAGTTGGTGATTTAGCCTTATTCTTGCCAATGAAAGAAAATAATGCAACTGACGAGAATTCAACTACTTCGTCTTGGAACTCAACGTTTTCATCTGTTGACCTTCTAACACCACCTCCATTTGACAATATTATGCAGCCCCAATACAATCAAGTTTCAAATAAGCTAAAGGAAAAGAATACTATTGAGGCACGCCCATGGGCAGCATTTACAGCTTTTGAAGAAACCTCGAGATATTTTTTGCAGGATTCAAATAATATCTCAAGAAACAAAGAATGGTTCATTGGGAAAATATCACATATGGAAAGATTTGTTGCAGATACGGCGATTAACAACCCATATAGGGTTCCTAAAGGAACCGTTTGGTATCATGTTACTGCAACTTTAGAATCATACCAATAGTCTGGAGAATTACATATATTATGTTATAGCCATTGCAACTTATTTATGTAAAATTCATAAAGAACACTAATGAATATTAATCTAAGTACTGCATTTAGTTTTTGAACTATTTAGTATAATTTTAGTAAGGTAATAATAACCAGGAATGCATTTGTAAATTTAAAGTAAGAGTGATTTCAAGAACGCAGGCAATTCCAATGTAATGAGAACCTTTAAATTTTATAGTTAACAAAAATGCGAAAAGGGAAATATGAAATCATTTTGTCAAAATAACGTATCGAAACCTATTCAATTGAAAAAAATTGAAGAATTTAAATAATGATGATTTAATCTTGCATGTTATAAATATTTTTTTATTATTAATATAAATGTAGCAAAATATCCAAACAAGTACGTTCGTAGGTTAATTTAAATTTAAATTCGAAAGGTATAAGAATAAGAGCTAAGCTGAGCGATTCAAGGTTAAATGGAAAATACCAAATCATTCCTAAGTAATAATTCAGGTGTAGCTAATTCTGCTTCGCTCATCAAGGGACTGCAATTATTTATAGCAGATCTAAGACTGTCTACTCAAATAGATGATCAAGAGAAAAGAATTCATTCTGAATTGATCAAAATCAAGCAACAGTTTGAGAGTAGTGGTAAACAAAAGGATAGAAATAGTAAGGTGAGTGGATACCAACGTAAAAAGAATATTGCAAAATTAGCATATATTTATATTACCTCTAATACTAATAAACTGGATGATATTCTATTTGGTCTCAAAGAAATTATAATTTTATTGAAATCAAAAGTATACAGTGAAAAATTTATGGCTTACATGACATTAGAGATGCTGTTTCAGCATGAGAGTGTGGTGGAAAAGATAGAGAGTGACATTATACAACAACTATTGATTGATTTTGAAAGTACAAATGATGACCACGTCGCACTGGCTTTAAATTTTATTGGTATTGTTGCTGGATTAAAAAATAATCTTGCATTGAATAATGAACTAGTAGATGAAGTCTTTAATATTATTAGGTCACCGACGTCATCGTTACCCTTAAAAAAAAGGACTTCATTATCATTTCTCAATTTGTTGAAAACTAATCCAACTTTATTAACTAACAATTTACAACGTCAAGATCTGTGGATTCAAAGAATTATAGCTTTATTTGATGATCAGAAAAATTACAGACTGATGGTATCTGTTCTGCCTCTTCTAACATATATTGCAAGTTATATCGACACTACTTCATGCACCAGATTAGTTCCTCAGTTAGTTCAAACATTATATGATTGTATTATGGCTGGAACTTCAAGTACTGTTAATTCTCAACTCTCGAAGGAATATATGTTTGCAAACGTTCCTAATCCTTGGCTGATCACTAAGATAGTTTCATTACTCAACATTTTAATTGTTTCAGATAATGAGGTAAACTCAGACGTTCCAGGTGCTTTATATGCAAGTAACATAGGCGATGATGTATTAGGTAAACTCAGAACTTCTGTCTCAAAAGTCATTGAGTTAACTACTAGAGAAACTCATGATCAGATGGAGAAAATGGTTCAAAATACTATCCTTTTTTCTTTAATTAACTTCTCATCAAAATTAGATACAACAGGTACGGCTACTATTAATTCTATTCGTACATTATGTACATTATTGGTATCTCCTGAGGTAAATATTAGATTTTTAACATTGGATTCATTAATAAAGATATGTACTATACGAGGCAAGATAGCTATTGATGAAGTTTGTGTTGCTAAGAACTTAACTTTGATTATTAAATTAATGAATTATGAGAAGGATGCTTCATTAGTTAGAAAAATTGTTGATTTATTATACGTTTTGACAAATACTGAAAACATCAAGATTATTGTAAATCAGCTCATCAAATACCCTATGAAATCAAAAATTAATACAGATACAAAACTAAAAAGAGACATTGCTATCAAAGTTTCTGTCCTCACAGAGAGGTATGCCACAGATATCAACTGGTTCCTTGAAATATCTTTAAAATTGTTATCAATTTTGTCAAACTCTGCTTCACAAGAGGAGTTAATATGGGAAAGATTGTGCCAAATCATCGTTAATAATCCGCAATTGCATAAATTAGCATGTGAAGAAATAATTGAGTATATGTCTACTAACAATACTAGTGAGTCAATAGTAAAGGCAGGTGCATTTATCTTAGGTGAATATGCAAATTTGATTTCAGATAAATATGCAATTGGTGATCTTTTCAACTTGTTTTCTGACAAGTATTTCTTAGTTTCCAATGAAACTAGAGCCATGATTCTAACCACCATACTTAAATTGTACAGATTTGCACCGGAGCTAGGATCAGTAGTGATTAAATTTTATCAATTAGAATTAAATTCATTAGATATTGAATTACAAACGAGATCTTACGAATATTTGAAAATAGTACAGTTATCTAAGATGAACAATGATAGTAATTTATTAGAATTTTTATTAGCACCTATACCGCCTTTTAACAGCAAAACGAATCCATTATTAAAGAGATTAGGTAACGTTGGAAATTCTACCCCTACAAGTGCTATGCCTAGGCCACTAAGTAGATCTACCTCGAACCTCAGTCACCAAATATCCTCCCCAACAAGTACCACCTCGAATTTTAAACCCATCCCGCCTGCTTCAAGATCTCGTAGTTCTACAACATTTTCTAAAAACCAATTTGAATTTGATAATACATCAACTATGACGGATAGTTTACATACTAAATCAACAAACGTGGTGAATGTCAATAACAATAATGCAAGTTATATGAATCAAGTTCTGATTTCCGATTGGCAAACGAGTTTCAGTAGGATGTTATCATTTAAACAAGGTAATTTATATACTTCACCATTTTTGAAAATAATGTTTAGATTAGCACCATTTTCATCGACCACAACAACTAATTTAACAAATCCTGATAATCCGTACAAGATAACGATAAGTTTAATATTTTTAAATCAGTCAGAATGGCCAATAAATGGTCTAAATACGGAACTAATCCCATATAAAACTCAAGGTAACCCTGAATACATCATCACTGATACCAGTGCTATCACTAGTAATACAATCCTACCACAGAAAAGAGTCGAGCAATCATTTTCAATTACCATAAGAAGACCATTTGATGCAAATACTGCTCCAATTATGATAACAAGATATACATGTGGTGGTAGTGTGAATAAAGTGACATTAAAGTTAGGTATCAGTACATTGAGTCCGATTTTAACAGCAAGTAAGCAAATTAATGGCAGAAGTTCAATATTAACATTGTCAGATTTTGTGAGTAGGTGGAGACAATTAAGAGAAAATATGGATAAAGAAGGTGAGTGCCAATTAAACCATTTAATATTAAAAGGAACAAAAAATATTGAAACAGTAAAAAATGTTTTGAATAGAATAGGGTTCGATATAGTTGATCAAACAAATATCCCAAGTACGATATTTTTATCTACAATAATTCATACAAAGAGTGATGGAAACTATGGATGCTTAATTAAAATAAATAAGAATCAATTAGCCAATGATGCAAATGGAAACAGTTTTGATATTATTTGTAAAACTACATCAACGGGATTATTATCCAAGTATATAGTTGATACTTTACAGTACATATTATCTTTATAATCGGATTATCCACGAATTATTTAAAAAGAAATAAATAAACGGACGCACACAAACAGTATAATTACAAGAATGTTTAAATATGTTACAGGGTCAACAATTGTACCACATGTGTAATCAGGTATATAATAGACGGTATATGCAAACGTCGTACAGTATGTACTATCTTGCTATTATTACTAATAAATTGATGATGGCATGTCAAATAAAATAGAAATCGCAGTTGTAATTACCCAGCCCCGATCGTCATTTTTTTTGCCCGCATCTAGAACTTCGGAGAACAAAAAAGAAACTTAAAAAATTAAGGGAGTGGGCCAATTTCGTTTGTGCGTTGACTTGTTAGGATGGCCTCCATGATTTGACCCACACCCATTCTCCACCGCCTGACCCTCTTCCTCTCGTACGCCAGAAACATAGACATAGGATAGGCAAGAAAAGAAACTAATACAACACGATAAGGAGAACATGTATAGAATCTGAATGCACACAAACACACACGCGTACACAAAACACAAATGTCTTTCAATAAAGGATTTCTATACGTTTCTCGTATCAGTGCGAACCGAATCAGGGAGTGAAAATAGTTTATATTTCCACGCAGCGTGCCGCTATACTGTGCGGTAGCACACACTATGCTGAGATGGGTGGGTCCTTTGGGTGTCTTTTATATCCCGTAAGGCGCAATATACAAAAATAAAATAAAATCTTAAAGGCGGTAATATTTCGTATTATCTATGCAGGTGTGCACAGTAAGTGATTACTATGCTACTTACTGATTTACAAAATAGTACTGTAATTTGAGAAACATTAGTAAGTTATTTGATGCTTTTCAAATATTTAAATAATTAGTAATAGTGTTATTTTGTCTGTGTGATAAGGTTCTCATCCTCTTTAAACTTACAAGGTAGGTAGATCTATGAGATGTTTTATTTTCGCTTTTGATTTAGTCCATTATACTCATATTTTTTAAGAGGTTTTCTATAAATCATATATAAAGCAACTGGATTATTCATAAATCGATTTACAATCCTAACAGATCGGTTTTCTCGCTTTTCTTTAAATGTTGTGTGTTATAAATTAAAAAGAAATATATATTTATATACATATATACATATATATTCATACAAATACAAAAAAGGGGTACCTATAGAAGAATCTTTTGGTCTTTTCTATAATATAAATATACAAAATAAACAAGAACCTAACAAATTAATATCCACATAATGTCTACGTTATTATACAAACAAGGTGTTGAATTCACTGATTCTACTGGCTCATTTATGAAAAGTGCTCCAGTGGAAATTTCTACTGTGAAAGGTTATAATGATTTCATCTCTAAATATAATAAAAGTACTCATGATATTCAAACTATTTTCAATGAAGATAAATCAATCGGTAAAGTTTTAGTTAATGATGAATATGTAGCCACAATAATAGGTGACGCAAAGGATTATTTATTACGTCTCTATAATTAAATTTTCATTCGCATGTGTTAATCTTCGCATGATAATATAAATACTATACAAGTGCATCTTCTCATTCAGTTTCTGATCTACATATACCTATATATAAAAATAATGTTGTATAAGTTAATAAAATATGACAATGTTATAGTTGGATTTTTTCGTTACTGTGTACTAAACAATACTTACTTACTCGATGTGATTTATGTCCTTAAGGACTACTAGCGTAATCATTTTATTCATATATTGTATCTATAGGTTCTGAGCTGACACTTTGAACCTCTAAAAAGTTCATCCAGCGTGTGTCCGAATTAGGCAATTTGTCGAATTTGTATTGCCTCTGTCGGTGCACTCTCTACGGCATTTTTAGCGAGATCAAAATAATTAAACCAAAATGTCAATAAGAACTGGAAAAAAAAATATCAATAAATCAAATAATATGTGAAATATATATATATATTTGTATTTATATGTCAGCTGTTTTACAATTAATAGCTATCTCGAAACTCTACTAAGCAAGCAACAACGATAGCAGATTAAGCTAATTGTGTTGTGTGGAGCCATACAATGCGCTGTTTCCAAATATGAATGGTCAAGTAGAAAATTATAGAACCAGCGGAAATGCAAATTTTACATATGGGGGAGAAGTGTTGTGCGATATGGAGAATGATATAACATCGAAGAGTTTCAGTTTAAGTCCATTGAAAACTCAAGATATTGTTAATTCGATAGGCGTCTCTAGAAGAATAGTGAACTCGGTGATGGATGAGTTGGAGTCAAGAGTAAACAACAACGCAGACACAAATGAGCACGATAATATAATGGATAATAAAAGTATGGAGTTTCCTGTGACTCCTAAGAAATTACGTTTAAGTCCTATTAAAGATTTGGACTTAACAATTAAGAGATTGAAGGCAAATGACAGTGCATCAGTTCCAATGCCTGCACCACCCACTTCATCACCTGCTGTTAACGATATAACAAGACGTATAAGAAGACTCCGATTAAAAGCAGCAATGGTTAATACATCATCTCATAACACAAATATAAAAAATCTGAATAATAGTGAAAGTGTGATTAATAAAAAATTAAGTAATCAGCAGCCACTAAAGACACCCAATTTCTTAAAATCGACTATAAATTCATCAAATAAAAGAATAATGAATACTGTAAAACAAAATACAAGTTCAAATCGCACCCCTACTTTGTTTAACAGTAATAATACAAATGAATTTGGAAGATCCTCGTCTCGCATGGATGTTCGAGTAAATAATACAAGTAAAGTAATACCTACACCCTCAAAACCAAGCAATAATGCTCATTCTGTGAATAATACAAATAAAAGTGCAAGCATAAAATCACAAGTCACACGCTCTTCATCAACACAAGTATTCGATAGGCTATACCATCAGTCCTCTGTTTCACGTTCAATTTCCATGAATAATGTTGCTGTTGAAAATGGGAATTGTAAACCCCCTGGAACCAAACGCTCAATGACGAGGAGTAAAACTAGCAATATGCTATCCAGTCATATATCTGAATCAACTAACAAACCTGCATGGAGGTAATGGCATTGTTTTAATTTCGTAATTTAAATAATAATAGACACAAGAAATAAATAATTGAAGTTCTACTTAGTTATTAAATTATTAAGCGCAAAGTTTTACTTATTATGTTACTTTTATACATTTTCAACTGCTGTTTTTTATGAATATAACTGTTGATAAGTCTGCGGCGGTTGTTGATTCACTGGTGCTTGTGTCGTCGGTTGGGCTTGGTACATTTGTGGAGGTTGTTGTGCCTGATACGTTTGTGGTTGGTTGTTTCTTATATTTTTCTGTTCATTTACAATTTTTCTTAACTGTGCTTCATCTTTGAAGTCCTGCCTCCAATTACAAATTGTACATTTGACTTGTTTGCCCCAATAAACAGGGAGAATCGGAATAAACCAAACTGTGAAAAATTGTCTTCTCTTAATGGGTCTTGCACTGTAGTTGTGACAATTTGGACAATATAGGTTTTCGTAATCACTTGGTTGTAAAGGTGGTAAATCTATTGGTTGTTCACCATTCTTCTTCTTGGTCGATTGCAATTTTGGTTTGTAATTTGAATCATAATTATTCATACCACATATTATAGGTATAAACATTTTAACAGTGTGATATTATGTAATAGAAATGGACGATGTTGGTTCTTTACAACTTATATATTAAGTAATATATAATAATTGCAAGTATGCAAACGTATCCCATACATTTATATATATATATTAATTAAAAGTGGCTATCTATTACATAAGACTGTATATTAATAACAGCATAAAATAAGGTCAGGGTTGTGGGGTCCAGTTGGTCCTTTGAAGAAAATCCAAGAAAATCGCAGTAGCTGCAGCTAAGCAATATATTCAAAGGCTGCATATAAGGAATGACTACGATATTCAATACTAGTGGCTACATTGTTTTTTAACTTTATAAATAAATAATGGATAGCTTAAGAGTATTTGAAACGAAATAGTCATGATCGTGTGAACTACATTGTTCAGATGCCCGTAATTGTAAATTTGAAAGCTACATGACCTCTAAGTACTTTGTAAGATGTTAGTTATTTAGTATATTATCGTATGAGAAGTAACTTTATTAGTTTTTCAAGTGACTGTTCTACCTCTGCTTGGAAAACTTAAGCCACTTTTGGTAAAAATAAAAACATTACACCCATACATTTTACTATTTTTGTAGCCGCTTTTCTATCCTTTCAAAACCTTTATTAATTATTTTTTTAGCAAAATTCGAAAATATAGATAAATTTGAAGAAAGGAATTGTTAGGTCACGTGCACTATCTACTATGTATTCAGACATCGTAGCACTTAACGGAAGTGAAATGTAGAGTATCCATATTGAAACAAGTCAAAGATAAACTGCTGTAGCTAATTACAGAATAGTAAGTAATCGGTAAGTACTGTTGTTCATCGAAGACTAGTTGTCAGTTTCTTTCTTAGGTTGCAGTTGGTCGAAGAAAAAACTGACAAGCACTTTATTTTTATCACGCTTGAAAATATGGTTGATTTACGGTATAATAACAACAACAACACGCAAAATCTCATCGAGCCAGAATTGGAAAAGGACGCACTGAAAAATCTGAAAAATTTTGAAAAAGTTTCAAAATGCGAAGAGATGCTTTCAGTTAATTATTGTATGGTTCTGCAATATTATTGTTTAATATTCAGTATACTTTTAATACTACTACATACTAAATCATTATTGTCAATATAGTAAGAAGAAGATAATTCATACTAGATTGGATAGTTAGTTATTATAGTTTCTGGTACTATACACTTTTCATAATATGAGAAATTTCAATAAATTAATTTATTGTTAGTACTTTCTATCTTAATATCCTTACTTGATTATTCTAAACAACAAGAGATTACTTGGCTTTTGATATAATGTTCTATCGTTAGTTCTTATTAAGTACACTATCTATTGAATCTCAATCTTCGTATATAAAACTTGTATTGTTTATAATTGTTATTAGTATTTATTCTTGAATTAAAGAAACTGTATTCGAAATTCGTTGTTAAGGACCCCAAAAACAAAATGTATGTTATAAGAACAAATTTGTTGATGCATTGCTAGATACAATTACGATATGAATATGTGAAGTTAAGCACAATTATTATGAAACATAAATTTAGATCGCAGATGAGCATTATTTAATGGTATTACTATTTGAGTGACTAAATCTCAATCTAGATACAAGCAAATTGTTTACTTTTCGAAAGATTGAATATTCCAATGTTAAACGTTAATTGTGAAAATAAAACGTCTTTTCACTTGCATATGTATTGAGAAAGGAAATTTTATACGGAACCATTATTAAGTCAATGCAGGACTTAGTGAGAGTAAAGGAATAGGAATATTTGAAGCAGTTGTATTTTTTTTTATTATCAAATATTATTGAAACAACTATTAATTGCCGTTGATAATTCACTTCCACAAGTCATTATTATATTTCATACGTATGCGTACAACTATGCATGGTACACAAAAACTATATCAATATAATTTACTAACATTTTTATACATTAATTATTAATTTTTTTTTTGATTTTATTGAAAAATAATAATTATATCAATATCTAATAGGGCTAACTTACGTACTCAAAAAAGACTTGCTGCTTCTGTTATCGGTGTTGGTAAGGGAAAGGTTTGGTTAGACCCAAGCGAAGCCTCTGAAATTGCCCAAGCTAACTCCAGAGATGCTATCAGAAGATTAGTTAAGAACGGTACCATCGTCAAGAAGGCTGTCACTGTTCACTCTAGATCTAGAACTAGAGCTTACGCTGAATCTAAGAGAAACGGTCGTCACACTGGTTACGGTAAGAGAAAAGGTACCAGAGAAGCTCGTTTACCATCTCAAGTCGTCTGGATCAGAAGATTACGTGTCTTAAGAAGATTATTGTCCAAGTACAGAGATGCTGGCAAGATTGACAAGCACTTATACCACGTTTTATATAACGAATCTAAGGGTAACGCTTTCAAGCATAAGAGAGCTTTAGTTGAACACATTATTCAAGCCAAGGCTAACGCTCAACGTGAAACTGCTTTGAAGGAAGAATCCGATGCTAGAAGAATGAAGAACAGAGCTGCTCGTGAAAGAAGAGCTCAAAGAGTTGCTGAAAAGAGAGAAGCTTTATTGAAGGAAGATGCTTAAATTATTTAGTTATTAAAATCTAATAATTTATAAAAAACAATAAATAATTTTCCATTAATAATAACAATAAAATATCAATCAAGAAAATATATTATATATTGATTTGTTTTCAATCATACAATTAGTACCTTTTTGTTATTTTATGTAATTATAATACATTTAATACAAATTTGTAATCATTATTTAACTAGTAGTGTTATGAATATTATTAGTATGTTTATGGTGCATCTAAAATACATTTAAGTAACTATATAATGAAGTCACATTTTCACTTTTTACAACAGTAAACTTTACATGAAATTAATTGTGGTGCTAAATAAGGTCCAAAGAGGAAATGATTAAAATAAACCTTCAATTTTTCCATCCGCATCAATTTCAACATTCATGTACCCAGCATAGGTCGATAGACCTGGAATAGTTTGTATTTCTGCCGCTAAAGCGTATAAGTATCCTGCACCAACTGATGCTCTAATATCTCTTATCGTAAATTTAAATCCAATTGGAACACCCTTTAATTTTGGATCGTGAGAAAGTGAATATTGTGTTTTGGCTATGCAAATTGGTAACTTGTCAAAGCCTTGCGTAGTGTATTGAGCAATTTTTGCTTTGGCAACGTCAGATAACTCAATGCTATCACCTCCGTACATTTTTTGGACAATGGTATTTAGTTTATTTTCAATGGAATCATTAACATCATATAAAAATTTGAAATCCGTTGGTAACTCAGATGCTTCAATAACGGCTCTGGCCAAGTCAATTGCACCATTACCACCTTCTTCAAAATGGTTCGTAGTCACGGCCATAAAAGCACCAGCATTTAATGAAGCATCCTTGATTACTTGTAATTCCGCTTCTGTATCACTTTCAAATCTGTTAATTGCAACTACCACCGGGATATTATATTGTTTTACATTTTCAATCTGTTTGCACAAGTTTGAAACGCCTTTTTTAACTAGGTCAACATTTTCTTCAGTATAGGTACTTGGTAAAGGCTGCCCTGGCTTGACTTCAGGTGCTCCTCCGTGTAATTTCAGCGCTCTGACAGTGGCAACAAGTACAACAGCGTTTGGAGTTAAACCTGAAGTACGACATTTAATGTTAAAAAATCTTTCACCACCCATGGTAAAGTCAAATCCAGCTTCTGTAACAACGTAACCTGGTTCAGCATCAATATTAGCAGGAGTACCCATCAACTTGAGGGCAATTTTATCAGCAATTACTGATGATGCCCCGATAGAGATGTTAGCAAAGGGACCTGCATGTACCATAACGGGAGTTCCTTCTAAACTCTGCATTAAGTTAGGTTTAATTGCATCCTTCAATAAGGCAGTTAGAGCTCCAGCACAGCCTATATCTTCTACAGTCAATGGCTCGTTATTGTAATTAGAGCCTATTACTATATTACCGATACGTGTTCTCATGTCTTGTAAGTCCTTTGAGAGAGCAAGAATGGCCATTAATTCAGAAGCAACAGTTATATCGAATCCGGTCTGTCTTGTGTGACCTTTTTCTGTAGGAGATTCACCAATAGTAATTTGTCTTAACATTCTATCATTAACATCGACCACTCTTCTAATTGTAATCGAATCTGGATTTATGTTTAATCTTGCAAATTTTTCAATTTCCTCAGGTAACAGATCGTTAGGATTTTGCTTGGCAATGTCTAATTTCTGTAACCTTCTTAACATTGAAGGAGTGAAAAACCGTTCTCCCTTCTTTTTAGGAATTAACCTGTTGTAAAATGATTCAGTATTCTTTTGAGTGGATTCATGAAACATTCTTGTATCAATAGCAGCCGCCAATAAATTGTTTGCCGCTGAAATTGCATGAATATCACCAGTCAAATGCATATTAAATTCATCCATTGGTATAACTTGTGAATAACCACCACCAGCGGCACCACCTTTGACACCAAATGTAGGACCCATTGAAGGTTGACGAACATTAGCAATTGAGTTTTTCTTTAAATGGCCGGTTAGAGCTTGTACTAAGCCTAATGTGGTAGTGGACTTACCTTCACCCATTGGTGTTGGTGTTATACCAGCAACTAAAATGTATTTACCGTTTTTACGTGTTTTTAATCTATCTAGTATAGATAATGAGATTTTTGCCTTAGTATGACCAAATAATTCTAATTCATTTTCCTTGATATTTAGTTCTTCAGCAATAACGCCTATTGGCTTGGGTTCTTGTGCTCTTGAAATTTCAATATCTGATGGGGTAGGTTTTTGTATTTTAAGTAATAGAGGTTTAATTTCAGGTAATTTCTCTGATTCTTTTAATTGTAATTTTGCAGCTTGTAAAACATTGCTTACTAGCATCGCAACTGTCATTGGACCAACTCCGCCAGGAACAGGTGTGATAAATGAAGCTTTGTCTTTAGAAGATTCAAAATCAACATCACCAACTAATTTTAGACCAGATTTTTTAGTAGAATCTGATACATAGTTAATACCTACATCGATTACGATGGTATCTTTTTTCAGCCATTCACCTTTAACAAATTCAGGTTTACCAATTGCAGCAATTACTATATCCGCAGATGATAAAAATTGTGGTAATTTTTTTGTTTTACTATGACATACTGTCACTGTAGCATTCTTACTTTTTAATAGCGATGCCATTGGGTTACCAACAATGTCAGATCTTCCTAAAACAACAACATTCTTACCAGTCAGATCAATTTTCGTTTCCTCCAATAATTTCATAGCCCCATTTGGAGTACAAGGTATAAAATATGGTGATCCATTCTTCTTAGCCAATTCACCAGCATTAAAACGGTGAAAACCGTCTACGTCTTTTTTGTAAGAAACTTTATTGGTTATTACACTTTCATTCAAATGTTTTGGCAGAGGCAATTGTATTAAGACGCCGTTTATAGAATTATCGTTGTTAATATGCGTAATTTCTCTTAGCAATTCTGGTTCAGAGATATCTTCAGGCATTTTTTCGATAATACAATCGATACCACTACTTTTGGAAGCCTTTAATTTCATTTTGACATAGGTGGAAGAGTCGGGTCTATTACCAACTTGAATAATCTTTAGTGTTGGCTTAAACTCTGGATATTTTTTCTGAATATCTTTTATTTCAACAGCAGCATGTTCTCTAATAACTCTGGCTAAATCAGTACCTGACAAGACTTGGTATTGCCTTTTCAATATCTTTTTGGAAAGATAAATATTGAAAGATCTATTCCCTAGCCTTAGTTCTTTTAACCGATGCACTAGCATTATTGTATACTTTGTGCTCTATCCAATTGATGTAATTTTTATTTTCATTGGACCATAAAGATAATAGAGAGGGTTATATCCACTAGCCATAAAATACATTAAAATATGAGGTTTATATACAATAATTGTAATAATATTTTATCTAAATAGAGTGAACTTTTTTTCGATGAGATTCGAACGTACTAATTCGAAAAAGGAAATCACAGTAGTCATAAAATTAATACTCTGTCAATTGCCTAATGAATTTATCTTGTAACCTCCGCAGTTACTATAAAATTTAAAAATCAATCTTACCTGCGTGTTTAATTCCTTGGCAACGTACATCAAAGACTCAAAATTTCATTTAAAGCATTTCGATTCAGCCACAGTTGCAATAAGTCAAAATATATCACAGATGCTGTAAATAATTTAAGAGTTTTTATTAAATTAAAAGGATATTAATATTTCAGATGAATAATATTTCGTGTCAAAGGTTGTAAAGATACGTGGTGGAAAATTAATAATAATTAGCAGAATGATTTTATATTAGTGTAAAATCTTATTTATCAAAGTTTCTAAACAAATTGTAGAGCAAGCAATAATTCCTTAGGAGTTCGCCATTGCTAGCTAAATATAACTTCAATGAAAGTGAATCGATACTTTCAGTTATTTGTATTTATACAAAGGCGTACATAAAATAATATAAAAATAACTTATCACAGATAAGTTGATTCCAGAAGTAAGTAAAGCATTGTATATAGTGGTATGTAGAGATCAAAAAGCTGAAAAGGTTGTACAATTCTATTTCTTTATATTAATTTGCGTTTGCATTTGAATCTGGACCTTGGAATCTATGTGATCGTAGAACTGTTTGTGGAGGTGGAGACGAAATTTTGTATGATTCAACCATTTGCCTTATTCCATGATTTGAATTATAAAATTGCTGGGATGTGGGTGCTGGTTGAAGCATTCTAAAATTCGAATAAGTTGGGGATACCATACCCTGTAATAGAAACGGTAACTGTTGTTGTTGATGTGGGTATACGATATTTGGTTGCGGCATTAACGGTAAAGAGGAAGCACTTGACAGAAATGATGGATATTGCACCAAGTAAGGTTGTGGTTGATTTTGTATTATAGAGATATTATAATTGCTATTCCCTGATGATCCAGATGAAGAAGCAGCAGGATTCATTTTCGTTTGTAATTGACCATTTGAGTAAGTAGTTGTAATTTTAGCAAAAGCTTGTCTGGCGCATGTCCCAGGTAAACTCTCATTAACTGTCATCTTATCTTCTATAAGCTGTCTTTGTTGTAATTTCACTTTTTTGGCAAGTTTTATCAGTGAACTTCTAGAAATCGAATCTTTTCCATTGGTTTTCATATGAGCTGGTTTTTTTATGCTACCAGTTTTAGATAACGTAGAGCTATCATTTCTCATATCATTTGGTTGAGCAGATTTGTCTTGGTGTTCTTCCTCTTTAGGAGAATCATCTATAAAAACTTTTGAATAGTTAACTGATAAAACACAGGTGTAATCTTTCAGATTTTTATAAATCATTTTAGCATGTGAAAGTGCTGTAGAAGGTGAATACATTTTTGAATCATCACTAATAAGACCAACTTTGTCATTGCTTAGAAAAGAGGAATCGTCAAGCTTCGATGTTAATGGAGTTATTAAATTTGAGTTGTTCAAATTATGTTTACCAAAATGATCTCCTCTTTCTTTTTCGATGTCCTTTATAATGTTTTCGAAAACAGTAAAAAAAGTATGTATTGTTTTTTCAGTTGGCTCAGCACCATTTTCTATCAAATTGTGCATTTCGGTTTCTAACCGATCTAATTTCAACTTTCCTTCAATTTTTGACTTAAATGCCTTTTTTAATACTTGGATATGTGATGATATTTGTTTCTTAGTTCTTACTTCTCCCGTTTTATGTTTTATGTACATAGAAATCAATTCATTTCTCCCATAATTTTTATCGAATATCTTTATCTTGTATGTACCGTTCTTCATTATGATTCTTAATGAATCTACAAAAGCATTTTCAATATTGGATGTCCATTTATCATTCCCATAAAGCGATGCTAGATTACTGACACTACTGTTCGAGCTAGTTTTCACAGTAGTATCCGGAGTCAGATAAACATCAGTAGTCCTATTGAATCTATCTATGGAACAGGAGTTCGGCTGACTTAACTGTAGTCTGTTATTATTCACATTATGTTTTGTATTCTTTAAATTATTGAAAAACTCTTTATTTAATTTATCTGATTTTTCACCAATTCCTGTATTGAGTAATTCAATAGTTTTTAGAGAACTATCACTTTCGATTTCTTCATTTCTGTCATCAAGGCCATCCGTTTTGGTGTAGGTATTGACTGAAGTACTGGTTGTAAGTAGTGTCTCTTGGTTCACTGTATCTTTGTACCGGAAAACATCATGGAGTGAACTCTGAACAACACCATCAATATTTGTATAGACATCAAATACTTTTATCTTGGAAATATCTTCTAACTCGGTCATTTTATTGCCTGCAGTTCTTAATATCTGTTGACTCTGAAAAGAATATTATGAAAATGTTATGGTAAGGTATCGGTTACTGTGTCACAGTAAAAAATGTATTTATTAATAATTTTTGTTTTGATACCATCTATATTTTCTATATTTATAAAATTTCAAAAAGTGAAATATTTCAGAACATTTATATGTACAAAGGCAGTTTAATGATCTTGTGCAATCAACAATACTAAACAAATAGAAAATAAGAACGACTTTGATTTTTATTCAAACAAAAACAAAACCAATATATATATATATTGAACTTATGATAGTTGATGAATTACGTTTACTGAAATAACAAGCTTACCAAAAATAGATCTAATACCGTGTACAGAATACGGTTTCGTGTTCTGTATTAACAAATTCCGATAATTATGCAGGAGTAAATATGAAATAGCTCCTGAAATAGAAAAGTTATACCATATATGCATACATATTTATCTAAGAAATTGTATGTCTATGTTTCTTTTTAAAAGACCAATAGCAGATAAGTAGCTTTTAGAAATATCGACAACACATCTACCATACAAATATAAAATATCACATAGTTAGAACAATAACGCCGATTTAAAAACACTTCTTGTTCTATTAATATGCATGTGTGTATAGATATATCACATATATTGTAGCATTTGTAACGTCCAATAACGTTACGAACTGAACAAGAACATAGACGTTAGATCTCGAGTATATTCTGAGATCAAATGTCCCCCACAGTAAATTAAAAGAGAAAGCAAAGCAACACAGAGAGATCCATGTATGTCCCAATTGTTCCAAAAACCATAAACCTTCCTGCAAGTTCATCACTGGTGTATAACATTTAGTGTACATTTTGCGCACTGCAGAAATGTCTATTCTTACAATATTTCCTACAGACCTTTCTTCCCCAAAAATTATTTCTCTAAGTAACTTTGCAGTCTTCGGCTCTGGAAAGGTTGTTTCACATTTGGCTTCCATAATTTCCTAATTTGGTACAACATCGGTTTTCACTGTTAAACAACCGAAGAATGTGTTACTCATTTAAAGTCTTACATCATAATGCGACAGCATAATTATTTCAATATTTACATTTTCTACTGTAACGTAAAATTACCATAGCGCTTAATTTTTCAGTTGCTCTAAGAGTGTGTATCAGGTTATGAATGAGAGGACCACTCATTGAAACATGTTTATTTATTTGCGTTGTATTGCATTGTATTGAACAAAAATTATTAGTTATATTGATATGGATATAGCTATCAATAATATCAAGAGATAAACACTACTATCCATTGTTTATGAAAGTTAGTATATTTATTTGTATATATATTTTGGCGTTGGCCTTGAGAATGTTTTGATCTCGTTTCTCAATTTATGTTTTATCAAATTCCGAGAGGTTATCTTTAATCTTCATCGGAATTTAGATATTGAGCATAATCTTCAGCAGATGCAAATAGTGGTAGTTTCTTAATTTCTTTCTTTCTATCTTGTTTTTTATTTGAGGTAGTTTCTTTAGGATCACTATTTTCGTGTTTACGTTTCATATTACCAGGTTTCTTTTGTTCAACTTCTTCTTCTTCTTCAGATGATGATGATGAAATAATATCGTTCTCTTCATCACGGAAACTATAGAATTGTTCATCTTCATCTTCATCACTGGAGTCAAATTTACCTTCTTCGTTTACATCTTCAACAGCAGTAATGTCTTGGTTGAACATAGCCTCTAGCTCTTTGGCTTCGTTGTCAGAGATTTCACGTCCTTCTTCTTCATCATCATCAGACATACCTTCGATTGCACCGATATCTTCATCTTCGTTTTCACTGTCGGTGAAATCACTCATTGAAAGGTCTAGATCATCTTCACTATCTTCTTCAATATCAGGTCTAGATTTCACTAGAGCATCCCAAATTTCTGTCTCATCTAGATCACTGTCTTCGTCAAAAGTGTCCCTCTTTGATGAATCTTTATTATGTTTTCTAATAGCACTCTTTTTATTCGAGAAATATTGATAGAAAAACTTTTCATCCGGTTTGATGTTGCTAACTTTAGTGTTTAACCAATCAATAGAATTCATTGGAGCCTCGCCAACTCTGTCAATGTTATCGGTACTTTTCACTAATAAAGAATCATTGATTTGAGAACCACCAAATAGAGGTTGCATGATGGAACCACCTTTGGTAGTAGTTTTAGTCTTGGCATTTCTGTAAACAAATCTATCTAAGAAATGAGTAAGTGTGAATAGACCTAAATCTGGCTTGACAATCTCAATATTATCTTCATCGTTTTCAATTTTATTGATATCTTCTTTTTTACTTTTGCTAGCATTTACGATAGCAGAAGCGTACGTTTGAACTGTAGGGTGGTAATGGTTCAAGAAATCTGTGATTTCCCATAAAGAAGCTTTATCAGCATTAGCGAACTTTGGATCACGCTTACGAGGATCATAAACTCTAACTTTCTTTTCAATGCTGGATTCTTCTTCGTTGTCACTAGCATATTCATGGTCAACGATGGTATTTGTTAATAAATTCTTAATTTCTGGGAAGACTTTAATTAATTGGATTAATAAATATAAGAAACCGGCGATAGTACCAGCATTTAACCAATGTAAAGAAACTTGTAAAATTCTCTTAACAAATGCTTCAACTCTGGCAATATCACCTGTATCCCTCTTCAATGACTTGTAAAGTAAATTTAAATAGATACCTTGTTTTGAAGAAGAAATTAATCTTGGATCGAGTAAACTTTCGTAAAGAGTTTTGTAATATCTATCAGAGTTTAACTTAGCTTTGAAAGTAACTTGGTTAATTAAAACTAACGCTTGGATAGATGTATTGAAGTTGGAGGAATGTGTAATTTTGAATAAGGTATCTAAATGTGGTTCGTAAACTGTAGATGCTAGTTGGGCAAATGGGAAAGAACGGTTGACACCTGTCAATAGAGCACTAAATAATTTAGAGTTCTTTTCGGAGATAACTTCTTCTTCAGTCTTTTGCTCATTCTTTACTGATTTGCCACCATTTTTACCTTTCTTGAAATTCTTCTTTCTCTTATTTTCATAACCTCTAGCATCACTTTTAACTTCAATATCTTTGTTTTCGGCATTATCTTTATCAGTATCAAGTAGGAATTTTTCAAATAAAGTGAAATAAGTTTTAATCAACTTATTAGCGACTTCATCTTCGAATTTTCTTAAGATAGTTTGATTTAATGTAATAACGGCATAATAAGTTGCATGATAATCGGAGTTTGGTCTTAAGATTGTATCAACTATTGAATCAATAATAACACTTTTCATATTTGGATGTGCCTGCTCTAGTTTCAATAATAAATGTGAAGTTTTAGAAGCAACTTTTGAATCGATATCACCTAATTTGTTAACACCTAATTTCAACAAGTTAAATTCTTGTTCAGGTTTAGCACTAATGAAATCAAAGATATGGTTTAAGACTTGATTTCTTACATGAATAATTGGATCGTGGGATAATTTTTCCAAAATTTCTAAAATGCTGAAAAAGGTTTTCTTTAAGTAATCTTCGAAGTAAAATATAGCCAATGTTCTATCATTCAAATTAGTTGATAAACCAGGTTGGTTTTTGAAATATCTTAGTTTTCTGTCTGGTAATAAACCGTTCAACAATAAATCTTTTAAAGCGTTTAAACTTTGCAAGACTGAATTTCTTGATTTTTTGTTGCAATAAGACATTAAAGTATCAATTGATTTTGTATTATGCAATGGAGCCTCTTGAATTAATAATGTGACAGCAGAAATTTTATCGTTTAATGTACCATCTGATAAAATTTGAGACATGAACTTTCTTTGAGAAGAATCTTTCGAAAATTCTTGGTAGTAAGTTTGATTATCCTTTTCCAAGACTTGTTTACCTCTCTCTAGTAATTTTTCGATTTGTTCTTTGTTTAATTTGATGTAATCATTCTTGATATTTTTTTCAATCTTTGGATCCAATTCGACGTTATACCAAGCTGTTTCAATTGGCACGATTAATTTATCAGATCTGACCATATGTAGGTCTGCAACAAAGTCTTTGCTTTTAGAATTAGAGTTTTCCTTAGTTTCAGGTTCAGATTCTTCTATTTCTTCATCTTCTTGTTCTTGTTCTTGTTCTTCTTCGTCTGATTCTGGTTCTTCCTCTTCAACTTGTTCTTCTTTGGTTGAACTAAGAGATTCTTCTTCTTCAACACCTTCTTGCACATGCTTATCCAAACCAATATTTTTCATAAATTTCTGTAAATCATCTTTGAACTCCTCTTCCTCTTCACCTTCATCCGCTCCAAATTCTTGTTCAGATAAATCATCATCTTGGTCATCACCAATTAATTCTAAATCCTTTTCAGAAGCACCCAGGGCCAAAGCTTCATGACGTAGCTCTTCATCTTCAATCTTATTTTCAGTTTTAAATGATTTTGTTGGTTTTTTATCCTTTTGTTTCATGTTTGAACTCTTAAGTTTCGATGAAACTTTTTCTTTCAAAGCAGATAAATCTACACTACCACTCATTACTGTTTCTGATCTTCTTGTATGTACCTTTATATAGGCCTTTTGAAAGGAAGTTTAAATCTGGAATTAAAAAATAAACACATCAATGTACAAAAAGACTGACTATAGACTTATACCAAGATATATAAATCTTATCTTTTAATTTCATACTAATCATTCCATCATTTATTCATAGTAATGATAAATTTTAGCTCATCGCAAAACTTATTAAACTCATCGCCTAACCAAATTTTTTTTCCAGCATAAAAGAATATCTTAACTATGTAAAAGAACCCGCATTCTAACCTTACAAGACAATTTATTAATCTTGCTTACTAGTGGTTATTAACAATTATAAAAAATTTTCTTAAATTTAAATTTTCTTAAAAAATTTTACATTTCGGGTAACGCACACCCTAGATTAAAACCCATGACAATAAAAAGATCACAGACACAGATATCCCTGTTACCCTGTTTTCTATTGGTTCGAAAAAGTTTATACAAAAAACAAACAACAGATCGCTATGTACGTAAATATCTCAAGGGTTAAAAAACAAAAGGATCACAAGAATCACTTAGTCTCTAGTTTTGTGCGGTGGCAGTTACTGTGAAACAGTGAAACTAAAGATAGAAAACCAGCCCACTTAAGAGATTCCAAGAAAGTTATCTAAATATGTCTAGTTACTACTACTATTATTATCTGAGTTTCTCAGTTTAAAACCATTAAGATCATGCAAGCCTTTCGCCATAAATATTTGGTAGAGAATCGTTTACATACTAAACACACTGACCAACACCATATATGTACATACGGAACTACCGTATTGACAACTATCGTGTACGTGATATATGGTTGGCAGTGGTGTAACACTCTTCAACTTCTAATTCTCTACTTCCACGCCTTCATCCGTTCTTCTTCTGTCTTTGTGTTTATTTTATTATTTTTTGTGTTCCGGTCGTCACATTCTACGTACTTCTCATTGCAAAAAAAGCCATTGTCCTCAAATATTTCACTGTTTTTCAAAATTTCTTTCTACTTTTCGATGCAGAAACATTTCTATTCTTAAAAAACCGTTCGAGACCTCAATATTACCACCACTCTAACTCTATATAAATATATATACATTACAATAGGCAACAGTTGTAAAACAAAAAAATAAAGCGATGGAAAGGAAAAGAAGCACCACGAAGTATAGAGAACCTGTACAATTACTAGCTATTCAAGATATTCAAGATATTTAATATTCAATAATACTAAAAGTGGTAGTATCTTACAGTTTTCAAATTATTTTCTTTTTTGTTCATCCTACTCTACTCTCTTTCTATTTATTTTTTTTGCTTGAAGTTAATTTTGCTAACTAATAATTTATTATAAAGAATTTAACTCAATTTCTGACTAATGCGATTCTATTAGATAGATATATATATATATAGGGATTTTATTTTGTTATATATATATACATAGTTCTTTTTCTTAGTAATATTTAAAACACTCTTATTTATATATTTGTATTTATCTTAACTCTACTAAGGCAAAAAAGTCTAAAACTAGAACTACATTAAGAAAACTAGAGATAATGTCCTCATTAAAACGTATTACAAAAGAATTAAATGATCTTGGAAGGTATGTTTAAAATTAGTTTGGTTTTATTTTGGAAACAAAAGCTATAGATATGAGAAAAGAAAGAAATTAAGGCTGTTGAAAGAAACTATTCAAAGTATTGTTTTATGTTGTTATAAGTGCGATTTGGTTTGTTTGAAACAGAGAACTTTTCTAGTTTCTATCAGTGTGTGTCTTTATTTTCTCGATTTTTATAAATATATGTTTCTTTATTTGATATTCTGAATATTCTAATTTTACTAACTGATATCTATTGAATGTGTTAATTCGTTATTTTGTGTTATTGTATGTCTTTTTTTTTTTGGTGAATGCTTTTTTAAAAAAATACAATAACAAAAATATTGATTATTAGCTTTCAACTGTTACTTATAATAGAGATCCTCCTACCTCATGTTCCGCAGGCCCAGTAGGTGATGATATTTACCATTGGCAAGCTTCTATTATGGGTCCACCAGACTCTCCATACGCTGGTGGTGTTTTCTTTTTATCTATCCATTTCCCAACTGACTATCCATTCAAACCACCAAAGATTTCATTCACAACTAAAATATATCATCCTAATATCAACGCAAATGGTAATATTTGTTTAGATATCTTAAAAGATCAATGGTCCCCAGCTTTAACAATTTCAAAGGTTTTATTGTCCATTTGTTCTCTATTAACAGATGCCAACCCAGATGATCCATTAGTCCCTGAAATCGCCCATTTATACAAAACAGATAGGCCAAAATATGAAGCTACAGCAAAAGAATGGACCAAAAAATATGCAGTATAATGATCTCTTTTATATAAAATCCTTTATTTTCAAAAAGGTTCTTCTTTTTGTCTTTTTAGTTAAGTAAATATAAATAAATAGAGAAAAAGAAAAGAAAAGAATGAATTATAGATTGATTTCAAGTCCACTTAATCACAGATAAGAATTTATGTAATGAAATTTAATTTTAGTGATCAAAATAGGTATTTAATGGTTGAAACATTAACTCTCCTACGTATTGCTTTAAACAAAGAAATATAATTATAAGATCAATTCTCTTTCTTACTAAAATTAAAAAAATCAGATAACTTTAATAAGAGTAGCTATATTTATGCATTAGGCAAATTAAACTGAACTAATCATATTACACTTTGTTATATTTCTTTACAATGAATATATATATATCTTCTTATAGACAGAAGATTAAAAAAATACTCCGGAACGGGGAATTGAACCCCGATCCCGCACGCGACAAGCGCGGATTCTAACCATTAAACTATCCCGGATTGCATGAAAGAAAGCAAGCACTCACGAGGGGGTCGAACCCTCAATCTTCTGATTAGAAGTCAGACGCGTTGCCATTACGCCACGCGAGCTCAATTTCTTGGACTCACTCCACATTTATTGTTTGTAACAATGTTGAGGAGCAGCCAATCTCTGGCATTATAGTTAAAAATACTGTAACCCCAACTTTCTGAATAAGTAGTATGATACCAGTTGTTATTTTTTTAGAAAGATGTTATCGCAAGCCGAAAATAATGGGTGCCTGCAAGAATGCAGTTATATTAGTCAAATGAATAAATAGTACTTCAGAACATTCAAGCTGTAGTACGAATCAAACATTTAGATAATTGAATTTAAATTATTACCTTAATAGTTGCCTTTTCAATAACACACATGTTAGACAATAATAAACCTAATGTTATATAATAAAATTGTATCAATACTATCATTTTGTCAGAATTATTGTAGTGTATGTGACAGAACTAAGTGTTTATGACACTTTGAGTCCAGAACTAATAGATCACTTACTAATGGAAAGAAGGTCTAGAACAATCTTCCAAGTGGTAGGTGAAAATTTCTCACTACAATGTAAATGGCTACGCGATAAACACAGATGTACAATACAGCACTAAAGATCTTAGGAGGATGAATGAACATGTGTACGTGTTCATTCAACTGTCAGTTCAACTCATATATAAGAGGGCTTCTAACTCTATATAGAATAGTTTAAATACACTAATAAAGGACCAATCGATTATTTAACTATAAAGAAGATGGACTATACTAGAGCAACTGAAGTGGCTAATGACACTAACTTAGATGTTGGAACTAACCAACATAAGCTTGTTTCTCCACACATTTAGTTCAGCAGAGTGTATAGAGAATGAAACCAAAGCCAATGTTCCTTCGCCAAATCACTAGTTTGGAAATAGGCTCAAAACTAAGATTTAAAATAATAAAATCTAAGCAAGCACTCTATTCAGAACCAAGCAATTGATCAACGATAGTTTCTTCTACATAGACTAGATTTGTCTAGTATTCCCAAAGCAAAACAATGAAGTGCAACAACCTTTAATTTCAATAATTTACCACAAGAATAGTGCTGTCATCCTGAAATCAATTAATTGTTCATTAATACAATTATATCTTAATTATTAATGAAATGACAAATCATTGCTTGTTAAATAATGTAGTATTTCTGGCTTCCACAATGTTACAGATGATAGAAAAGTGTTCGTTTTTTAGTAATTTATAATCCTGCAAAGCGCCAGTTTACTTTTTCCTCGTATTACCAAAAGTTCTTCAATGAACCAATATTTTATATAAACTGGAATTAAATCTACACATATTCGATAATTGTTATTATCGTTATATGTTAATAAGTTACGTTAAGAAACACTTTTGTCATTTAATTACTTCAATGACATTTCGCACATTTATATATTCGCATTTTCAATTTTTAGGTTATTCGTGAAAATGAAAAACTGAAATTTATAAATTCAAAAATAAAATCGTAAATAATAGAATAAGACTTTTAGACTTGTTCTCAAGCTTTGTTAAATAGTTACTTCATCAAAAAATAAATAACTTATACTATTGATAAGATTTCAGTGAGGTAATATATTAGTCGTTTTTAATTATTGAGTATTTCAATTCACCAGTGATAAACTACATCGTCTTAATATATATGGTAGAGATGTTAGAAAAGGAAGTTGCAATTGTAAACTATCAAAAGACAAATCCTAAAACATTACTAAAATTGACTGAGAAATTAAACGAAGAAAGATATTTTGATGCTTATCTAACTCCAAACCAGTTGATAATACTAGAGAACTTTTTGACAATTGATGATAAAGATAAAAAATTACAAATCTGGTACGCATTGCTAGATGCAAATATAAAATTGAATGTAGAAACTGTTGACGAAAAAGAAAGGAATGAACAAGAATCTGGGAAGCCATTTGCAAAAATTGATGAAAATATCAATACTGAGGTCCGAGAATCGCAAGACATTGCTCACAATAACAACGCTGATGAGAACACACCAAATAGTGATTCAATGGAAAGCGAAGATCTATCCAAATTAGATTTAGAAGAGTTCACTCAACAAATACAAGGTCCTGAATTCATTGGTAATTTTTCATTAAAACTACGTTACGTCCTTTGGCAATGTGCTGTGGATCTACTATATAATCGTTCAAGTGACTTTGAGGACGAGCAAAATGATGATGATAAAGACCTATTAGACTATGTCCTGCTAGAAAATGATGATAGTATAGATGAAAAAAATGATGCGATGCCTCCTAATAACTTAACCTTTCATAATGGTATTACATCAAATAAAGACTCTAGAGAGAACTACGATGAAGATAGTGATTATGATTTTGATGCTGGAGACGTTGATTCAAAGTCATCAAAGCCAAATGATAATGATAATGATACAATTGAAGATAAAGTTTCGGATATTACCGTAGAATTCAATGAAAAGGGAGTGTTAGAAATTAATATGAAAGTGTCAAGAAGCTTTTTTAAAAACATACGAACAAACAATATAGAAAAGATAATACAAAATTGGGACAAAATTTATCACAGTTTTGAGTATGACCAGGATACTATGCTAAAGAGACTAAGATTAGAGGAAAATGATAAACTATTGGAAAACTCGAAAGATAAAAAAAGATCACATGAAGATATGGTAAATGATTCAGATAACACCAAAAGTATTAAGGAAAATGAACATCAAATAGTAAATGGTGAGAATAATAGTAATGATGACGATAAAGATATAAACTCTAGGAATGATAGCAAAAAACCAAGGCAAGACTCTTTAAATATTCCAGTAAGTTTGAGCTCAGCAAATTTATCATTGAAGTATTTGATGGCTTCCATTCAAGAAAATAAATCAAAATTAAATATATCAGATTATGAATTAAAACATTTAATCACAGATGTTAAAAAAAATAGATCTAAATGGAGTTCTGACGAAAGAATTGGCCAGGAAGAACTTTATGAGGCCTGTGAAAAGGTTGTCATCGAACTACGTAATCTCACTGAACATTCAACACCATTTTTAAACAAAGTTAGTAAAAGAGAAGCTCCCAATTACCATCAAGTCATTAAAAAATCCATGGACTTGAATACAGTTTTAAAAAAATTAAAGGGCTTCCAATATAATTCTAAACAAGAATTTGTTGATGATATAATGCTAATTTGGAAAAATTGCTTAACCTATAATTCAGATCCTTCTCATTTTCTAAGGCGTCATGCAATAGCGATGCAGAAGAAGTCTCTTCAATTACTTCCTTTAATTCCAGATATAACTATTAGAAATAGAGCTGATGTCGAAAGAGAACTTGAAAATATTGATAAAGACAAAGATAATGACGCAGATGAAGAGGAAGAAGATGCAGCTGGATCAGGAAGGAAAGGATTGACTATGGGGTCCCATGTACTAACAAATTCCCTTACTCAGGACGCAAACAGCATCACAAATGAGAATATTACAACTGAGATTGACTCAGTTAATGAGACAGCTGATCAGAATAGCTTGGATAAAGAGAGTATAGACAACACTGTAGATAGAAAAGAAAATATAGCAAATGATACAGAACCGGATAATGAATCGACTAATGATATTGAAGCTCAACCGAGTCAGACAGAGGATCAAGAAAAGAACTTGGATGAAGAAGAAACTGAAACTGAAAATAAAAATGAATTTGATAAGAAAACTAAAACGGAAGATAGTAGCACTATTGATGATGTAGGTGCAGTTGAAGAAGCGGACGAGGATGATGAAGAGGATGACGAAATATCCAATAACGAATCACGTTCTTATATATCAGAAAAAGATGATGATAAAGATGATATTGAAATATCATTGTGGAAGTCATTGACTGCTAAATTAAGAGCTGATATTTGTATTAAGAGATCAGATTACTTCAAAGATGGATTGTTAAACAAAGAAACAATGGCCTACCTAAAAGACCCCAAAAAAATGAAAACGTTTCATGAAATTTTTGATGAATTTGTAATCCAGAAAAATGAAGAATTAACTAGAAAGCACAAAGAGCAACAATCTATGATGAAGAATGGATTTGGGACTTTAATAAAGCAGGAGGATGGTGAAAATATTCCTTTAGTCAGTAATGATGATTTTAATGAGGATATCATTGAGAGGGAGTTTAATGATTTCGAGGTTGATAATGAATCATTTCTAAAAGAATATAATATTATGAATTCGATGCCAACACAACTTTTCCAAGGTATCAGCTCAAAGAGATTGGATAAGGAAGAGAATGCTATTGTTCAGAATATCTTAAATGAAAGCCAGCACAAACCAAGTGTATATATGAATAATATCAAAATCGGTATGTCTGAAAAAATTAATGAAAATATTTCGTTGATTCAACAAATTCGTCATATCTGTCATAAAATTTCTCTTATTAGACTTCTACAAATATCTGCTTATAACCAAAACAAATCTACAGCACAAGACACGTTGAATTCTCATATTTATAAAACGAATTCAATTGATAATGCTTTTGATTTAGATCCTGTATCTCAACTGAATACTCATGATTATAAGTTAAATAAAGATCTTATTACTACGATAATGCATAAATCAGTATCAAAAGTTGCAATGGCAAATGGTTTTGAATCATCTCAACCTAATGCCAGTGCTATTCTCTCTGAGATTGCTGGCGACTACCTATCGAGTTTAATGAAAACTATGAAAATTCATAAAGAGAGTAATTCATTAAATCAAAAAACTGACAACGAAATTTTACATTTATCACTATTAGAAAATGGTATCAGTAAGCCAGATGATTTATATGTATACATTGACACTGAGTTTGTCAAGAAAAAGAAAAAACTAACAGACTTAAAGGCTAAACTAGAAACATTTTTAAAAGAGTTATTAAGACCTACCTTACAAGAATTATCAGAACGTAACTTTGATGACCAAAGTCAAAGTTTTGTTACTGGTGATTTCGCCAGTGACCTTACCGGTGAAGATTACTTTGGATTTAGGGAACTAGGTTTAGAGAGAGAATTCGGTGTGTTAAGTTCGTCTGTCCCATTACAATTTCTGACGTTTCAATCTAATTCTTCATCAATAGAAGCAGCAGTTAAAGTCAAGAAAATTCAACCTGATGAATTGGATTACCATTACAAAAAGGTTACTAAAGAAAATATTGATGATAGCAGTTATACAGATCTTTTGAAACCGTTGCTAAAAAAATCATATGACCGTACCATTGAATTTCATCAGAAGGTGGCAAAACTAAACAGTAACAACCCAACCACAGAGGAAATACCTGAGCCCCACTTAGAATTACAAGCTGGAACAATATTGGAGGATGATAAGATGATTTTGAAAAATAAACCAGGTTCTAAAGTCAGAGTTCCACCTACAGGTAAACTCACTACCACCTATAAGAAAAAACAGGTTGCTAATGCATTTTTCTTGCCTGAAGTTGAAGAGAGTGAAAAACATTTAACAGACCCATCAAACGGTAATGGCATCCATATTTTAAATGATGATCTATTTTCTGATGATGCGGACAAAACCTCTAACAGTTCAAAAGAATTTTCTGAATATCCTTCCGCTCACAATAATGATGATTCAGAACTAGAAAAGCTATTTGGGGGAGATGACGACAATCCCTTACAGTCACTAAAGGAATAGTCTGTTATTTCTTAGCAGCTTTTGCAACGTTTTAAATATGAAAAAAACTGGGATATTTTATTTCTATAAGTCAGTCTGTATATATTTATATATTTTCAATATAAAAGAAGTGATGGGCTCTTATAGCTCATCGTGTACTATTGTTGAATCTACATTATGAACAGTATAATCACTTTCCTTACTCTGGGTAGACGCTAATGTAGTTTTCTTTGCCTCGGATTTTGATATAATGGAAGCTGGTGTTACTTCCTTTCCTAAATCTTTAGTTGCTTGAGATTTATGCGAATTCTGCAGGCTTACAAAATTAGAGTTTTCATTAGTTTTTGTAGGTTTATTATTAATTTCATTTTCTATAGGCTTCTTTGAAGTGTTTAGCTCCGATTTTACATTTTTTGATTCTAATTTATTTGGTTTCTTTTCTCGATCATTTATTTTATGAATATTTTCATTCTTAATTTTATTCACCTTATCGGTAGAGTCTATCGATTTTTCTTTCGATGAAAATTCTGATGCTAAAACGGAGGTGGTTATTATTGTAGTGGTTGACTTGATTGTCAAATCAGATACACTATTACTCTTTATCGAGTTAACTTTTTTGTTCATAGAGGTAACATCTTGATTGTCACTGTTGATCAATTCCTTCTTTTCAGCAGTTATTACCTTATCGAAGCCTTGTGTTTTAACTGAACTTTCTACTTTAACTGAATTATTCGTTTCATCAGCGTTTCTTTCCTCTTCTACTATATGACTTTCTTGGCTTGAGGTTATTTTTTTGATAGGGTTCGCTGTAGGAGCTTTATTTTCTCTAGGTAATCTTATTAACTTTCCTCCTTTTCTTTTATAGCTAATAAAGTTTCCAATTTCAGGAAATTGAACGCCTTCTGTCTTCTGAATATCTACTAATAATCTTTCATTGATATGAAAAGTTAAGGTGTATACTCTGTTACCTTCCATATTTACGAGATCAGCCACCCACGTAAATTCATCTCCTTCTTTGAAAGGTTTATTGTCCGGTAGCAATAAGTATTTCATGAACATCATTCTGCTAACAGCATTGCTTGCCTTTTGGTACAAAACAGCATATAACTCATCCAGAGATGCATATTTGCTTACCGCTCCTGTATACATTAGTAAATTTCTATTCTTAATCTCGCTATTTATTACGGCGCTCTTGGGGGTTAGTAGATAGAAACTGTAGCCTAAGAACGTTGGGTCATAGGCAGATAATACGTTAATAACTCCTGGATTTAGTGATGAAGATCCATCTGCATCAGTAGCATTAGAACTCGAAGTATTAATGTTAAAGTCTTTAACACATATGACTGGTCTGGCAGTCTTTTTGTCGTCGTTTAAAGATAGTAATTCTAGGTCACATAGTTCAGGGATATTGATTCTTGCTTCATAAACGCAGGTTTTAGTTTCCCTTGCCCATTGGAAATTGGCCGGACCATTACTTGGACCACAAGTATATTGAATTTCTGTCATTCTAGGGTAACCTGTTACTTCACAGTATTCACCATCGTCTAAAAATTCACCAATGTAATAGCCGTACTCATTATATAATAACTGGTACTGTCTATCTTGAATTCTTTTGGGTGATCTTCCTAAGTTATAAGCCAATAAATGATCAGAACCACTATTGGCATGGTATTGCACTAAACTGTCACCTGGACAGTATTTGTAGTTCCAAAATCCATTGGGGTGAATAATACATGATGTTAAAGTTTCTTGAATTATTTTAACACCCTTTTCTAAGTTATCTGCCATAATTTTATTCAATTCCGTCTCATTTCTCTCAGCAATTTCTTCAGACGGATTGTAATTGGATGAATCTGGTATGTAACATTTCAAAGAGTCACCCATATCGTGAATCGACCCTTCAGTCAAAGCAGTTTCATTGCTGAGTATAGATTTCTCCCAGGCTTGCAAAGAAATATAATTTATTGAATATTTATTCAGTAACAATGGATCCTCGAGTGGCATAAACAGTCCACTGCATAGTCCAGCTATTAGAGTACAAAATAAATATGGGAGTAAACGCATTTTTGTTTTTGCTCTTATGATTGTTTATTGCTAACTTAATTTTATTGTAGTAAGACGACTAAACCATTCAAATTATTAGTTATTTTAGAATGCTGTGATATATTTACCTATTCAAGTTTTACCCTTTAACCTTTCTCTCTGTCTCTTCATGTTGTATTTTTAACATTGACTTTAACCTTTTAATAATATTGTCTTCTTATTTTGCGATATTGAAAAATTCATTATGAATACTAAATTATCTCAGAAGCTTAATATAAAAATAATTGATAAAAAGAAGATTCATCAATACCGTTATAAAGTGTACTTATAATAATAGCAAAAAAGAGTTTAGATAGCTGCAACATGTATTCGTCGTTTTTGTTGTGCTTGTGTTGGTATATTAATCTTGTACTCGCTGAAGATATATTATTATACGCCAAGGATTTGATAAATCAAGGGAACGAAGGTCAATTATTTGCTAAAATTGATTACAATGAACTAGACAAGAATGCTACAGTCATAGAAGTATCAGATTTTGATGGTAAGTCAACAGGACCTTTTTGTATTTACTCTAAATTCCAAAGTTCTACCAAATATGATCATTTAGAGAATAAATGTTTCAGTTTCATGAATATAGTGACCCCATTGCATTATCTTGTAGATATCGAGATGCATGAAACTAGCAATAGCATTCACAAAATATCTCTATTAAAGAACGAAGATGTTGACGGGATTGAAGTCATAGTATCATATCCAGAGGTCGCACATGAAGCTCCAGCTGGAAAGTTAAGAAAAATCACTAAAACTTACAAAGATAAAAAGTTGGAAAAAAATCAACCATCTCAAATAGTGAAAGAGACTACAGAAGATGAACAGCAATCGTGGATTCAACAAAACTGGAAATTGCTAGCATTGGGTTGGGTCATTTACAATGTAATCATGATAGGAGTGAAAAAAACCCAGGAACAAGGTAAGGAACAATTACAGAATAACGCTAAAACAGATTGAGTCTAAACTGAAGGTAACGATTATTATGATATGAGTAATTATATGAATCATAAGGCTAGATAGCACTGAACTCATACTCTTGTGCTGTGGCTTATATATAAGCCCGGTCGGTCAAACATATAGATATCATTATCATAATTAACGACATATAATGAATATTAACAGTGCGCAATAAATAAAAATAATTTGTAGTTGATATAAATCGTGTCTAATTGTGCATATATTATAATTAGATCAATCGTTATTAAATTGTATATAACGTACTTTTATGAAACAACTAAGAGCAATCTGAACTTCAATAGCATAGTTGATTAGTAAATATCCTGTTTACTGATCTCTCTTTCGTTTAGTATTTAAATTAAGAACTAAGATTGTAAGCAAAAATTACAAAATGGATAGATTTAAATTGCCTTCATTTGGCAAAGCCTCCATCACCCATTCTGCACCGGATATGTCTAATGTCGATTTTGCAACACATCAGTTATTAGTTGGTAATTGCCCAAATAATTCATATGCGTTAGCAAATGTTGCGGCAGTATCACCTAATGATTTCCCAGACAATATTTATGTCATGGTTGATAATTTATTTGTTTTTACTACAAAACACTCCAAAGAATTACCACCGGGTACAATTGGGTTAAATGGTAATCAACGTACGTGGGGTGGTTGGTCTCTGAATCAAGAAATCCAGGCAAGAGCGTTTGAATTATTTAAATATTCAGGTAAACATTCATACATAGGTACAATGGATGTTGAAATATCTTTCAGAACAAGAGGTAAGGCTGTAAGTACTCCATTTGATCAAGACGAATTAGCACAACACTTTTTGAAATTATTCGAATCTCAGATATTCTCCCCAACTCAATATTTGATATTTGAATTTAAAGGATTTATATTCGACATCAATATTAGAAATATTCAAATGATTGATTTAGGTGATGTTGATGCATCTTCACCAAGTGTTACTGGAATCGAAGCTAAAGGTATTTTAACTAAACAGACACAACTAAATTTCTTTAAAGGTAAAGATGGTTTGGTTAACTTAAAATCCTCTAATTCATTGAGACCAAGATCCGATGCTGTCATCAGATCTGATTTTAAATTTGAAGATTTAGGTGTTGGTGGTTTAGATAAAGAATTTACTAAGATTTTCAGAAGAGCTTTTGCTAGTAGAATTTTCCCTCCTGCAGTTATTGAAAAATTAGGTATTACGCATGTTAAAGGTTTACTGTTATACGGTCCACCGGGTACTGGTAAAACATTGATTGCCAGAAAAATTGGTACTATGTTAAATGCCAGGGAACCAAAAATTGTTAACGGTCCAGAAATTTTAAGTAAATATGTTGGTTCCTCTGAAGAGAATATTCGTAACTTATTCAAAGATGCAGAAACTGAATATAGAGCTAAAGGTGATGAATCATCCTTACATATTATTATTTTTGATGAGTTAGATTCTGTTTTCAAACAAAGAGGTTCCAGGGGTGACGGTACTGGTGTCGGTGATAATGTAGTTAATCAATTGTTAGCTAAAATGGATGGTGTCGATCAATTGAATAATATCTTAGTCATTGGTATGACTAATCGTAAAGATTTGATTGATAGTGCTTTACTGCGTCCGGGTAGATTTGAAGTTCAAGTTGAAATTCATTTGCCAGACGAGAAAGGTAGACTTCAAATTTTTGAAATTCAGACAAAGAAAATGAGAGAAAATAACATGATGGATAAAGATGTTAACTTAGCAGAATTAGCTGCATTAACTAAGAATTTTTCTGGTGCAGAAATTGAAGGTTTAGTTAAGAGTGCAAGTTCTTTTGCTATTAACAAAACTGTTAATATTGGTAAAGGTGCTACAAAGTTAAATACTAAAGATATTGCAGCTTTAAAGGTTACGAGAGAGGACTTTTTGAATTCATTAAATGAAGTTACTCCAGCCTTTGGTATCAGTGAAGAAGATTTGAAATCTTGTGTTGACAATGGTATAATCAAATTTTCAGAAAGAATTGAAGCCATTTTAAAACATGGTGACAGATATGTTCGCCAAATCCGTGAAAGTGAGAAAACTCGTCTTGTTTCATTATTAATACATGGTCCTGCAGGTTCAGGTAAAACTGCGCTAGCTGCTGCCATTGCCTTAAAATCTGAATTTCCATTCATTAGATTAATCTCTCCAAATGATTTAGTTGGTATGTCAGAGAATGCTAAGGTTGCGTATATTGATAATACTTTCAGAGATGCGTATAAATCTCCATTGAATATTTTAGTCATTGACTCTATTGAAACATTGGTTGATTGGGTTCCAATTGGTCCTAGATTTTCTAACAATATTTTACAAATTTTAAAAGTTGTATTGAAGAGAAAACCTCCACAAGATCGTAGATTATTAATTATGACAACCACCAGTTCATATGCAGTTTTACAACAAATGGATATTTTAGGTTGTTTTGATAACGAAATTGCTGTTCCAAATATGAGCACATTAGATGAATTTAATAACGTAATGATCGATACAAACTTCTTAGATGATGCTAAGAGAGTCCAGGTTATCAACCAATTATCTCAAATCGCTCCAAAAATCAACTGTGGCATTAGAAAAGTTTTGACGAATTTAGAAACTGCTAAACATGACGAAGATCCAGTGAACGAAATTGTTGATTTGATGGCTACATCTTCGTGATAGCATTTATGATAATACCTTATATAAAGACATAATATGTGTAACGATGATTAAGTCAATGAAATTTATTTAGACGATAGATATGGTCACCTTGAAAAAGAATTATTTTTATTATAGATTTTAATTATGTATATAACAAGAACTATAAGAGGGGTATCTTAAAAAACAGGTGCAACAATATTCAATTTTGAATAATTGAAACATGAACTAAAGTATATTTCTGTATACTTTGATAAAAAAAAAGGTAACTTTATACCTATGACAATATTATTAAAAAATTTAAAATTCTTTTCCCTTGCTTAATTGTTGTTTTAAAGATCTCATCATGTAAATTGAAGGCTCATATTTAAAGAAGCCTTGAGGAACTGTTTACTTTGACTTCTTAATTTCATTAATCACAATATTTTGGGATATAAAAAGCCTGTTTTTGAGTATAATCAATAATATGCTCTTATGATGTCGCGCGCCAGAAAGGTAGGATCTAAAATGCTAGAATAAGATAAACGTAAACAATATTAAAAAACATTATGCGATTTATATTATGAAGCTTATAATAGAGCTAAAGCAACGGCAGCAACAGCACCCATGAAATTGGAAGCTGGAGCGAAGGAAACAGCAGCGCCTTTAGAGGATTTAGAGCTGGAGCTGGAGCTAGACTTAGTGGAAGAACTAGAGCTGGAAGCAGAAGAACCGGATGATGAAGAAGAACGGGAGCTGGAGGTAGCAGATAAACTGACGGAAGTAGAAGTAGCACCGTTCTTACAAACGAAAGAGTCACCTTGAATAGCACCGTTAGAACTCAATTTGTTCAAAGCAGAGCAAGTGAAGTTAGAAGCGCTTGATTCGAAATCAGCACCACCTCTAACAGACTTCAATGAAGATAAATCTAAAGAACTGTAGTTACCGATAACTTGAATGGCACCGCCGACGGTTTGTAGGCTGCTGAAACCATCAATGGTGGCTAGATCAGTGTTGTTAGCGATAACAAAACCACCACCAACGGAAGTTAAGTTAGAACAGTCAAGACTAGTTAATTCGTTGTTGTTAGTGAATGATAAAGAAGCACCGACTTTAGTTAAGTTAGCTAAAGTGAAGTTAGTTAAAGTATTGTTGTAAATACCTAGAGAAGCGTTGACATTTTGTAAAGAGCTGAAAGAAGCGGAAGCAACATCTCTTAAAGTAATGTTATTAGCCCAAACTAAACTGTCGAAGGCAACAACAGCAGCATCACCGTTGTAAGAAAATTCCAAAGCATCAGAAACGGATTCTAAAGAAGAAATAACAGAGGTTAATTGTCTGTTGTTGTTGATGTTGAAACTCTTAGCAGATTTCAAAGAAGCGAAGGCATCGACGCTTTCTAAAGTGGTGTCAGAAACGTAAATAGTGTTAGCAGTTTTTAGATTAGAAGTGAAAGTTTCAATAGCTGGCAAAGTGATCAAAGTGATGGAGTTCACAGAGGATAAAGAAGGTAAATTAGCGCTAGCTAACAGAGTTAATTGTTGCAAAGTCAAATCACCAGTAATAGTAACTAAAGAGTCAGCAGAAAAAGAGTACAAGTTAGTAGCATTAAAGATAGTTAGATCACCGTTAATTTTCTGAACGTTACTCAAAGCAGCAGAACCTAAGTCACCAGAGATAAGTAAATTACCAGCGATAGTCGAACAACCAGCAAATTTGTCTAAATCAGATTGAGCAGTAGCAGTAGCAGTGGAAGAAATAGAACATGAAGATGGAACACTTGCGGTAGAGTTAGAAGCAGCTAAAGCAGATGAAACTACTAAAGCAGAAGCTAGCACAGACTTAACTTGCATTTTATATATTTGGTTAGTATTTGTTGAAGCGAACGGAGTGATAATGTAGCTATCTTCTTTGAAATAAAGATAGAAAAAAAGATGAAAAATAGTAGAATAAAACTAGTTTTAAACTTTATAACTCTTTCTTTATATAGTGAGGAATAAAAATTTCAGTGTTATAAATAAATAAGTATATATATAGTAAACAAAACTGAATGAAATAAAATGAAAAACTGAAAGAAGCTGAAAAAAAATCTCATGATTCAGTAGATCTGATTTTAATTATTTACTGATTTTTCATCGTCTTTCGAGAAAGACAACAACAACAACAAGAGCATTGAAAACGACCAGAAGAAGAAAATATGGAAACGAAAAAGAAAAAGACAACAAAAGCGCTTTGATTCAGAGAAGCGCGGGAACAACGTTCGAGCAGCGATTGGACAGGAGTAAGAAACGCACGTAGTTGCGTGTTGGTCATCACCTCGCGTCACCGACAAACCGAGTGCCCAAGTGGTGGCTTTACATTCAGATCGGTGTTGTTTTTCGTGTTGCGTGACAGGACTGCGGTTGTTTTTTGCGGCCTTCTCTGGCAAACAGCGGGAAAGGGAGAGTGTGTACGGCTGTCTGTCTATGTGTGTCAGTGATTGAATTGGACAGGGAAGACATGCAGAGTTCTAAGTGTCGGCCGGTGACACTTCGCGCACAACGCGAACACGAACCGTGAACACAAGAACCTGGAAGCGTTTCACGGAAATGCAACGAGGATTTGCAGTTTACAGAGATGTTGGCGGAGGGCAGATGGCCTAGCTGCTCGGACAGGCTGTTTCGGCTGTCCGAGCAGGTGTAACCTGCGTGCACGCTTGTATGTTGTTCTTTTGTTATCCTGCGATGAAACACGTACGGGTGTCTGTTAGATGATTTCGAGAAATAGCGTTAGCATGTTGGAGTTGCCAATCACGTGCAATGGCTCTGCGTAAGATCTCTACGTTTTTCATGTCGCAGGATTTATGGTGTCGTTTTCGTGGCTGTTTTTCGTGCCTTGTCCCGAACTTTCATGTGCCGTGAGGGTAACACATGCAAGCGACACCACTCATCGGCATAAGCACCATTGTAGGAATTATTGAAATCTGTCTGTGTCTGCGTCTGCGTCTGCGTCTGCGTCTGTGTCTGCGTCTGGTCAAGATTTTAAGGCGGCAACGGGTTGCCTGGTGCCAACTTTTTAATTCTGCAGACATCAGTCCCCTTTATGTTTGCTTTATTGAACAGTGGAATGCTGTCTTTCTGAGTTATACTGTTTTTTTGGGGGGATATCGCCATGTGACTTTTCACTCGAAGATGAGAGAAGGTTGTGGATCTTGGTCAAAATCGTCGGCGCTGTCTTATTACTGCAATCACTTGTTTTCTAATATGGTTCCAGGGTAGAATAAACTCTGGCAGATCTAGTAGAGGTCATGTGGTTGCAGTCCATGTGCTTTATTATTTTATACAGTTTATATATTTGGCATCTTTAAGGAGGTTATGTTCAGCGATTGTTAGGGGAAAAAAGATTCGTTATATCGTTAAATTAAAAAGGAAATTAGTATAAATGTTATTTTAAAAGTTGAGAAGTGAAAAAAAAAAGATATGAAATGGTTTGGGAAATAAATTATTAATGCATTTTTGTTTTTATTTTTCTTATTTTAATTGTCTTTACCATAAGGAATTAAAATAATGGAATTGAATTGAATTGAATTGAAAAATGATGTTTGAAGAATATTATCAATGTGTGCATGGTGGATTGGAAAGGCTTAGTGTTTACCAAATAATTGTTTTGTAGTTGGCTTAGTGGCTGATATTTCACCGTTTGGTAATATGTACTGACCAGTGTTTAGCTTGAAATGAAGTTTGTAATGTCTTAACATATTGGATTTGGCATTGAATGCCTTTGAACATGAAATATGTGGACATCTGTATGGTTTTTGACCAGTATGGATATTCATGTGAGTGTTTAACGAAGATGGCCTCTTGAATTTCTTACCGCAGATATTGCAGTCATATTTAATCTTATCGATACATCCGGTACTATAATGCCTTTTTCTAGATAGTGGACCAGTTGGCTGTTCTTTATCCTCAATAGCATTCATTTTGATTTTGATTTGGTCATTTAGTTTTTGCCACGACTTAAACAATTCTAAGTTGGATTCGCTACTCTTAATAGTACCACTTGGTTGCTGACTTACTTCACTGTTTTGAGTAACACCGTTGGAGTGATCGAAAGTGTCAGATAATATTTCACATGGAGAAGAAAAAATACTATTTGGAGAGACCGTGTAATTAATACTAGTATTCTTAGAAGACGAAGTTGGAGCAGATGAGTAAATGTAGTTGGTGGTGTTGTTAACTTCAGTGATCGGTGAGATGATTCTGTCGTTGTCAGTGTTGTTATTTTCTCCAGTATTCTTGAATGAAACATTTTCTTTAATATCAAATGGACTTTGTTGAGTGGGAAATAATACAGCAGTGTCGATTGTGTTTCTTCTTGAAGATAAGCCTGCTGATTCGGATAATGGTGATTCTGGATAATTGTTGTAGTAATCAGGATTCGGAGAATTTATAAATTTTAGCGTAGTTGGGCTTACTGAGGTAATATTATCATTTTCATTCAAAAATAATAGTAGTGAATCTAGTCTGAGATTCACGTTTTCTAGCAGATGATCTTGTGCTTTATAGTAAAAATGATCATTATTTAAAAAGCTTGAATCATTGTTATTGTTGTTGTTGTTGTTGTTGTTGTTGTTGTAGTCTGCATTGTCTGCATTGTCATTACTAATTGCAAAGTTGTTATTGTTTAAAAATAAGGACATTGTAATATATTTTGGGAAATCTATCGAATATATTTTTTGAATTGATGTATTAGCAAAATTATATAAAATTATTTTTTTGAAAACTATGCTAATCGTTGAATATTACTATTATTATTGTTGTTATTATTATGTTTCTATGTGGTGACGTTATAATTTTACAGATAATAATAAAACAACAGGACATAAAAAAAAAATAATAGGAAACTAGAATAAAATGTAATACTTTTTGAGGTTCATATCTCCCTTATATACATTTATTTTTAAGAAAAAAATATAATGCAGGAAACCTATCTAGTATTATCCTGATCCAAGTAATTGATTATATTATGTGTTGTATTTTTTAAAAAATAGTAAAATTAATTATTAAAACTAACTTTACTATTGTCTTTCCTGAGTATAAGTTAATGATATAAAGTAAAAGCTACTTCAGATCTTTCAAAATCCCTAGAGCTTTTACAATAAACTTCAAAATTATGTGATGGTGAAACTTAGATCTCAGAATATTCTATAGGAACAAAGTAATAAAAGGTAAAACAATTGAAAAAGTGGGACAAATTCATTCTCCGTTGAATTCCTACATTGTTAACTAGCAGGAATAAAAAAACAGAATTTACTATAGTACAATATGGCATAATATGTTGTCATAGATCGTAATCAGTCATGGGAATCTTAAAACAGCCTCCGTAAAATTACTGGAAAATACTTTAAATTAAGAAATCTAATAGAAAATTAAATATTGGTTGTTAGCTGTTTTTTTATTCTGCCTTTTGTTACCATGTGGCTCTTAAACTTCTGCAATAACAATGACCCGTCTGCGAAATGTTTTAGGAATTTATGCATGAGAGTCTATAGTAAATAGTTGAGGAGAAGTCCAGATGTCTAAAGAGGGAAACTTTTCTTATTAAACTAATTCTCACGTTGCATTGTTAAGAAATCAAATATTTTGTCCTCCCCTATTTTCTTATCAAAATCATTGTAGAGGGAAATGTGGGTTGTTGTTGTTTTTTTGTTTTTTTGAATCATCTCCTCTTTTGAAATAAATGTAATTTGTACTACGGCAAATTAGTGTTTATAATATGTTGTGTTTATGTATCTCCTGTTTTTTTGACCATTTTTTTGGAGGGTCATACGGTGTTCTCTCCGTTGGGTGCCGCCTTACATTATGTGCAGTTTTACAAATTACTTTTTCCGACAAGAATTTCTTAGTAAAAACACTGCATCAAACGTTTTTTTTGTTGTTTAGTGGGAGTTGGTTGCTACCCTCTATTATTTTTCCCTTACAGTTGGAGGCTGAGAAAAACTAGAATCAAATGAAAAATGCAGTTGGTTCCGCTTCTTTGTTCCTTTTGCGGAGATTGAATACAAAATACTTCACAGGAAAATCATAAGATGAATGAACCGAAGAGAAGAACCGCTTGGATTCTTTCACGAACCGAAGTAGTACAGAGTACAGAGAGAATACATTGAGGACAAAATGGGGAAATAAAAAAATAATAAGGACAAGTACAGATTGTTGAGATAGTTAGAACTCTAAGAACAAAATACACAGTAAATACTACATGTTTGTGAAATCGGAATTCCCATTTTTACCTGTAGCAACAGTTGAATGACACAATATAGATATAATAATTTATATGTTATTTTTATTAATTATAAGGCTAAACTGTGGCTATTAGTCTGGGGGTGGGGGTCTGAATCTCGTAATAGTCGTCTATTTGTTCACAGTTCAGATAATAATTCAAAGTAAATTGAAGTCAAGTGAAGTCAAGTTAAAATTAATATGTTTTATTGGTGTATTTGTAGTAATGGAGTTATCCTTCCCGAGATAAAAATAAGGAGGCTGCGTGTGAACGAAAATGGAATGTTTTTAGATCATGTATTTCTAACTTGTGCACTGGTCAAACATTTAAATGAGTAATAAATACCTATGACATCAATTAATGCCATTCAGTATGAGTAACTAAATCCAACAATCGGTATGCGCCCACTTTTATTATACTGACTGCCCTTTTATTTTTATTAACTATTTAATCATCTTTTTCCATTACCAGATTCATTATAATGTCATAACTGGATCGAAATATATAGTAAAAGAGTAGGGACCAAGAACTAAGGAAAAAGAAAAGAACCGAAATGTCAAAGTTTAAATTATTTGACCAACTAAGAAATTAAGGAATTCTGTAAAACTGAAACCTATTTAGTTCATGATATGGGATAACGGAGGTGACATATCCATGAGGTAATATAACTATTGTATGATAATATAATGTGTGTATAGTTATTGCTAAAAATACGTGGCAACTTTGATACACTAAAAATCAATAACCGGTAATTAAATGACAGGATACATGTCCACACACATCAAAATGTAAAAAAACTGGAGAATAACATTGGTACAAAACAGAGTGAAGATAAAAAATTATGCAAGGGAAATTATTCAACATTCTTTTTCCTTGTTTTGTGTATAGATATAACAACTGAATCGCAGCCAGGAAATGACCCCTTAAACATTTTAAATTTTAAACAAGGTTTTGCCCGTTCGATTCGACCATGGTTCTTTACGCAAGTCCGGTATCCAACAAAAAGCCGTTTCCGCTTTAGCAATGTAGTTTAAAGATTAAGTGCGGGAGTGGAGATCTTGCCGAAATATCGGAAAATCATGAGAAAAACGGAAAAAAAGGTGGCGTTGTTTAAGGGGATCTTCATGTAACCCCTCAAAACTCCAACTATTTACAAAGGATATTCCATAGAATGCGAAGAATGAAAGAGAATGACGTCAGCATCTCTATATGTTCGTCCGTTTCTTTGGCTGTGTGTGCCTTTTCATTGTTTGTTCACAGTTGTCTAGACAAAAATAAACATTGTCACTAGATTTATTAGTGCTGCGGTCATCTCAAAATATTTTGCAGAACATGCATCTGCAACGGAATTTGACACCATTGAACCTGATTACGGTGCCGGACCGCCGTATCCGATTTTATAAATTGGACATGCGCATGTAGATGTATTTAGTTTGTTTTAAAAAATAAGCGAAATTAGAGTCAACTTGATTTATCAATAGATATACTGGAATAACCATCTTCCTCCCCTGATTTATCGTTGTCTCTGAAAGATATTGCAAGGTCAGTATCATAATTGTATGTAGCGGATATCGGAAATACACTATGCAGAGGCATTATTAAACCTATCGCCATGCATATTCGAAGTTCGATTACGGAGACCCGTCGGTTAACTTGAACTTTTTGGTCTTAGATTGAAACAACAAAAGGTGCAGATCTGCTCAAGTAAGAGTTCATCATGATGACGACTACTTGAAAGTCATAAGGTGGTAAAACAGGAAGAAAGAAAAAGAGATGTGCGAGGTTATACGGCTCGTATGACTCTTTATAAAGATTCGATTTGTTTTAAAAATACACATTTTTTCTGTCGCTCTTGTTTTAGTTTTCATAAACGTAACAGATAATGTATACCTACAGAGATCCTATTTCAAAAGGTTCAAGATTCAATGTTTCAGATCTAATTGTATGAGCTCATGGCAAAAAAAGAGTCAATTTATTATTTGTTTGTAAATTAATATATATTTATTTATTATAATGTAATTTGTTGGGTATACTTGATTAAACCTTTGTCTTTGTTTGTTATTGAGATATCTATAGGTTTAAATTTCAAAATTTCAGTCAATGATGGTAATTTATTGAAACGTTCACCATCATTATCAATAGAATCGTCAAAATACTCACCCCAGAAACATTCGACATCAACTATTAAAGTATTATTGTTTCCATCTTCAACATTAGTTGCATCGATATTGCTTAAAGAAAGTTGTGGTAACCACTGAATACCAATGTGGTAATAATTTTGTTTAAAATCTAATTTATGTAATTGTAATTGATCAATATTCTCAGATGTTTTGAAAATATAAGGTATGCTGGCATTAGAATCCATTGGTGTGTAATACAGTTCATTTTTATTGCTAGGTTTGAATACAGTGACTTGTCTAACTTTAGTAGTTGTATTAAAGTTCAAAGTGCACATTCTGTTTTCTAAAACGTTGATCTTTATTTCAGCATTGATTGGTTCATATGGCGATTTGAATTTCTCATTTTTGTCGTTACGAATAACTTCGATATCTAACATTTTCATTTCATTAGGTTTAAAATTGTCAATTAAATGTGGTTCGAATACTGACATGTATTGACATTTTTCTGTTAAGTTGATATCGTTGACACAACTAATTGATAAATTGTTTCGTTTTACACTTGGTAAATCTTCGATCATCTTGATCATATTGTTGTCGTTTCGAATTCCGAACAATTCAACTTGGTCATTAACTTGAATATATCTTATTTTTAAAGGTAATGCCTCTGTAAATGGGCGTAGAACATGCGCAACAAGGACAAATATAATAATAGTCGAAACTATAACCAATCTCATTAATTTAAAATTAATTTTGTAAGCAAATGGTAGCACTGGCAATACAATGAATATGGCTCCTGCAAGCAAAATCAGATATGTTTTAGCTATGTCACCAGTATCTTGGAACGTTTGATTAAGGGCACTCATAATTAAAGAGACACTGTTATAAATGATATAAGTTGGAATAGGCACAATAATTAAGAATTCTAATAACCAATCGTAATTTGCAACATTATTCTTTTCAGTATTTTGAACTTCGGTAGAAGCTACTCTCAATAAAGGTCTCCGTTCATCATTTTCTTCAGTATTATTTTCCGAAGGAGTAGCACCAGATTCGTTTGTTCTAGTTTGCTGGGTATTATTATCCAAATGCACAGTATTCGAACCATTTTCGATAGATGAGTACGTGCTTGGTTGGCCTGGATCTGCTTCCACATCAGTGGTGGATGTAACTCTCAAGGTTCCATTTTTCACTGTTTCCTCGGGGGTAATGGTTGTCTTCTTAAATATCATAAAAAGATAAGCAATGTTTCCTGCAAATGATACAAAAGCATAAGAGATGGTTAAAGGATAAATACCGGTATTCTTATAGTTATTGTAATAAGATTTGGTATTTTGAATAAATAATATGGCCCATAGCAAAACTGATACTTCATTAATTGCTACAGTTTTAAAATCAAGGGTAGGCGATAACCTTTCGAATACGTTCAATACAATATAATTTGATATCAGAAAGACTCCAACAAACAGTAGTGTTGCTAAAACGTAATTGCTAGATAAAATAAATGGATTTAAAGCCTTCAAAACATTTGATGTACAGTATGTGATCAAACATGAAACCATTAATGAAATTGGAAGTCTAAACCAGGTATTTAATCTGCCTAAAAGTATTCTGTTTTTTTTCCTAATAATAAACAAAAGACATATATTTGTTAAAGGTGAAACCAAAAGAAGGATATAATTCCAAAACACTAAGTTTTTTGACGACATGGCAAAAAATTTTAAACCGGATACATCGAAGTAAACGGCAGGTGATAAGTTGTGTTTTGCTTCAATATCATTAATACTTTCAAGGGCTAAAAACTTCGTTAATTGCAATGTTGTATGTAACATATGCCAGAGCGCTTCTTTTGATGTATATTCAATTGAATCTTTCACTGTGTGATACAAATCTCTCGGCTTGTAAAAAGCTATATCCCAACCTCTTAAACCGTTTTCTTCGTAAACTTTATAATCAGTTTCACTATGAATATATCTATTATAAAAACCCTCTTGATATATTGAGTTTCCAAATGGAGAATCAACAACTGCATCTTTGTAGATTTTTGCTGTTGTTGCATCAGATGTTCTAAACAAAACAGCTTTCCCACCTGATCCAGTACCTTCTAAGTTAATGAAATATTTAATATATTTGGCCCATTCGTTTTCCATAAAAATTGTAGAACCTAATAAACCAAATTCTTCATTATTATTAAAATTGAATACCAAACCTCTTTCTGGTTGTTGTTTTGAAAAATAATCTAAAACTGCTAATATTGAGCATATACCTTTCCCATCATCAGTGGCACCATAAGAAGTGGGGACAGCGTCATAGTGGGCAGAGAGTAATAATTCTGGTAAGTCAGGATTCGAACCTTCTAACCTTACTACTATATTTGAGGACTCAAAATATATTACCCTATTATCAATCGAGGAAGCATTGAATGTATCTTGTTGTTTGAATATGGATGTCACACCATTCTCATGATCGTCGGCAATGGCAGCATACGATATATTTGAAGTTATATCTTGAATCCTGTGAAGTAAATAGTCATGGATACGGTCATTTTCCTTTGAATTGTAAGGATGAGGTTTATTAGTTATATTCTGTAACTCCAACCAAGCATCATTAAGTAAAGAAGCATATTCTGGATTTTTAGGTAGATTGTGTTTGTACTTCAATTGGTCATAAAAATAAAATGTACCGATTATAAAATAGGTTATCCCTAAAAAAAAACTTAGGGAAGTTTTTCTAAACCGAAAAACAGAACCAAGTTTAATCATTAGGTTAATTGGACGTTACACTAGTATGTTTTTATAAGTATAGATATGCTTTTCTGTCAAACCTTATCGATTACAAACATTTACCACCTAGACATGTATATTAAATAATATATTTTATTATATTGATAAATGTTGTTTGTTTTGCTTTTCAATTATTTCAAAATTCAAGTCATCGCTCGGCTCATTCACCAAATTTTCTTTGTCATCCCAGAAAAGTTGACAATAAAACTATAACCAAAATCAATAGTTAACAAAGTCCAAAAATATATAAGTAGCGATATTATAATGAATCATATCTTGGGTTACACTAAAAAAAGCACTCAATGATAAAATAAGTCAGTGAATACTTAGTAATATGTCCAAACAAAATATCTTTAAAAAAAATGATCTATATATTTACGACTTATCTCCTTTGATTATAAACTCTTTAAAGTTGGTAAATTTTGATTCAAATTTAAATGAAGTTGAGCTACCTGATGCACAAAATGAAGCTAATGAACCTGAACAATTATCTCAAGAAACAAAACTTAAAGAAATATCCAATAGTTTAACTTGTAACACATGTGATTTGGAGTTTAATGATCAAAAGATTAAAAGAGAACATTATAGAACAGATTTCCATATTTTTAATGTTAAGAGAAAAGTTAATGGTTTGGATCCACTTAGTGAAATAAATTACAGCAATCTAACTGATCTGAATGATGATTTTAAAAAGGATGAAGCAATGGATACTATTGACGAAGTTGGCAAAACTACAGATGAGAATAGTTCTAGTGAAGAAGAACCAATTGGATCAGATACGGATATGTATGCCGAAACACTATCTACTCTAGATATTAATATAAAAAATGAAACTCAAAAGTTAGAAGATGAGATATTAGAGCAAGCTGTAACTGTTAGTCATTTAAATACCAGGTCGGCACAAATATATTTCAATTCAGACATATTGACAGGGGCTAGAGAGGCGTTTGGTGCCTATAAGACATTGTTTAATGAAAAAGAATTAGAAATCCCATTAGACACTGTAAAGGCTTGGAATGATGGAGATAGCCAATCTACAGCTATTTCAGCTTTATTCATGGTTTCTGGAGGTCATTTTGCCGGGGCCATAGTATCTCATCAAAAATTGAATGTTAAACGTAACTCAAAAAATACAGAGGAAACCATACAGGAACAAGCAGTGTCCTTCCTTGAGAAGAAAACATTCCATAGATATACAACAAGAAGAAAACAAGGTGGTTCCCAATCCGCTAATGATAACGCGAAAGGTAAAGCTAACTCTGCAGGTTCTACTCTCCGTAGATATAATGAATTTGCGTTAAGAGAGGATATCCAAAATTTGTTAAAGGAATGGAATCCATATTTACAAAAATGTCAAAATATATTCATTCGTGCAAACAGTGTATTTGACAAAAAGACTTTCATGGACAGTGACTATATTTCTAAAGAAGATGATAGAATAAAAACGTTCCCATTTCCAACTAATAAACCAGCTCTTCATGAATTAAAAAAGGCATGGTGTGAATTAGTTTATCTGAAAGTATCTGAAAAACCAAAACCATCGGAAACGAAGATAAAACTAACTGATAATTCATCAGCACTTAAAAACAATGATAACAACTCCCAAAAAACTGAAATTAAGTTAGAGGAGCAACAAACTAAAGAAGCCTTATCTTTGCTAAAAAAAGGAAGAGCTCCACTTTTAATAGCATTTTTAAGAAAAAATAAATTGAATGCTAATTTCATCTTAGAACCAAAGAACAGATACGAAAATACGCCAACTTTGTTGCATTTTGCTTCTCAGCAAGGTTTTAAACAAATGGTAGGGATACTGTCAACTACATTGAAGGCAGACTTATCAATTAAAAATAAATTTGGTAAAACGCCTTATGAGCTTGCAAAAAACAATTCGATTAAACAAGCATTTCAAATAGCTAGATTCAACTTAGGTGAGTCTTATACTTCCTGGCAGGATACAAAAATTGGTGGTGCATTGAGTAGAGAGCAAGTTGATGAAATGAATAAGGAGGAAGAAACAATTAAAAATGAAGAACTGAGGAATGCAATTGAGGAGGAATTACAAAAACAAAAGGAGAAGAGAGACAAGGAATTAGAAGAAAAAAGAGGTGTTGGGTGTACACTAGGAAATAATGAAGTAGATTTTTCTGTAAAGCAAAATTTGAATTTAAACTCTCTTAACGAAGATCAGAGAAAGAGACTTATGCGAGAACAACGTGCCCGCGCAGCTGAAGCTAGGATAAAGGCAATGCAAAACAAATAATTATATAGTCATTTTGTAAACTTAATAAAGCTATACTTCATAAATATATTGAGATGATAATAAAATTCTTTTTTTGACCAAGAAGACTATCTGTGAATATTTTTATATGTCAAAAGTTATTATGCTTAACCATTTTTATTTCGGACATCGAATATCACATTCACAAAAATTATTACAACATATTAAGATATTTTGATATAGAAATAAAAAGAAATATATGCCACTTTTTCAAAGCTGATGCAATTATTATTGTGAAGGTATAAAGATAAAGCTATTGCTGAATTTATAATGATTTTAGAATACATATCTGCTGCCATTTTGATAAGTGTATCTCTCTTTATTATTAAGTTAATTTTCATTTTACCGTTTTTCAAAATTGATTCAAATGATACTACAACTAAAGATTCAGGTATAATTGATGGTATAAAGATTAGAAATGGTAAAAATATAGAAGTATTTATATTTCTTGGATCTGGAGGTCATACTGGAGAGATGATAAGAATCCTTCAAAATTATAAAAATATACTATTAGATGGATCAAATGTGATGCATGTAGGATACTCAGATATGGATTCATATAATAGGTTCAAAGCTATGATGAAAGAATACAAATGTAAAGTTAACTATTATGAATTTGTAAAAGCAAGAAAGGTTGGAGCAGGAATTGTTTCAAGCATATGTAGCATAACTAAAACTTTACTAATGTCATTAAGAATTATTTTTCAAATAAGGATATCAATGTTGAATAAACCACATTTAGTTTTGCTAAATGGTCCTGGAACGTGTTGCATTATAGCGCTATACTTTAAACTCATTGAGTGGCTATCTTTGGTAACTGATAGCCCAAATATCGTATACGTTGAATCTTTGGCACGAATTGATACCCTATCCTTGAGCGGAAAGATTTTATATTGGTTAGCAGACGAATTTCTAGTTCAATGGAAAGAATTAAAGGAAAAAAATGCTCCTAGAGCAAAATTTTTTGGCATTTTAGTATAACTTTAAAATGAAGAGGAATTGATTTGTCTATATAATTCAATAAAGATATTACGGAAATCATACTTTGCTACAAAAGATAATTGAAAATGAATAGAATTTTATTGTATACATATTAATGGGTATAACTAATAGTATTCTTATTTGTGATTGGCGTCCTATTGGCACCATCTTGGCAACTCAGTACGTAAAACGTAACGATCTATTGACTCGTCCAATTCCATAATCATCAAACTACCATTTGGAACGTTTGTAAATGATTCGAATTCCTCGTAAGTCCAACGAAACCATTTCATTAGAAATACTCTACAATATATACCATGTGAAACCAACACAACTACGTCTCTAGGTTTCCTTAAGATGTTTCTTTCAAAAAATCTGAATAAAGTTTCTTGAAAACTAGCTACCCTGTCATAAACATCAGCGGCACTTTCACCTTGAGGAAATCTGAAGAAAAAATGACCATAATGCTTTCTTTTCGTCATTACATCTTCCATAGATGTAACTTGTTGAAAATTACCAAAATCTTGCTCTCTGATTCTTGGATCATCCTTAATCCTATACCTTATAAAAGTTTTACCGTTCTCTGTATTAATTTTATTACAAATAGAATCATCGTTTACTGAGGCAGGTACTTCCTGTGATTCAAAAGCTGAGCCACCTTCTTTAATATCAGTTGCCTTCTCAAAACTCCCTTCATTTGATTTAAAAAGTTCTTCTGTCTCTTCAACGCCTGTTGAAAATTTTTGATGCCAAGCAGCAGACTTTTTCTTATTGCACGGTTCATATCTATATTCTTCTGGGATTTTTAATCCGGAATTTAATTCATTATATTCATCGATTACATCCAATATACCTTTTAAAGTTTCTCTCGTTCTGATGTATGGAGATGTATAAAATACGATATCCAGGTCTTTCTTTTTATTCAATTTCTTATAATTTGAAATAGGCAGTTCTTGTCCCAAATTTGCTTCACATTTATATTTTTTTTCTAATCGATCAACAATATCCTCATCATCAACATTTAAAGCTTTTAATAATTGAATTCCTGCATATTTAGCTTGTTTCCAACCTTTCGCAGTGAGTGGTACTAGATGATTTGGCGTATATTCATTTACTAGTTTATCTTTATTTGATTGACTCTCACCGTGCCTTATCAATACGATAAGTCTCGGTTTATTTCTATGTCTCCATGAAGAAGTTGGGATTGAATTTGGTGGGAATTCCTGACTATTCTGAAACATTTAAATGTCTTTTTCTGCTTTATTCTTATATTATTGCTGTATGATGGGGTAGGATATTGTATAATTTGTATTCATATATTTATGAGATATATATACATTTATATATATATATATGTGGGTGTGTTAACAAGCGGCGTTTTGATCGTTACTAACTAAACTGCAAAGATATATTCATTAGAGGAAAAAGAATAAACTAAGAACTACTGATTATTAAAAAGTAATTTGTTATTCTTTACGCTTTTTCAGGTTATAAGTTGTTCAGATCGGGAAGGCGATCTATGCGGACTTATATAACTCAGACATCTGTTTTTTGGAAACATTTTCCTTTGTATTTCCGTTTTGATGTAGCCTCATATGAAAAGGAAACTCGCGTAACAAGGTCACATTTTACAATAGCTAAAACAAGAATTTAAGATGTTAATAGCGAATGGAATGGATCAATAAGGTTGTGAAACTTGTCTTTAGAGGAGAAAATACCGGTGTAAGTCTAATATAATAATTTATTTATTTTGACGAGTGGCAAAAATGAAAAGTTGCTCATGTAGATATTGAAATCATGCGCACCATTTCAGATAAATAACTTTTCATATCCATATAACCATATAGAGGTGATGAAATATATCGAAGTATGATAATTAAAGTGTTTATATATTGCAAAGAGTTTATAGAGAATTATTTCTCTACATGACATAAAGGAATAGAACTTGTAATAACATAGTTCCAGTATATCATTTTCTGCAATTAAAAATTATAGGTGTCATAAATATCTTAGTATGCATGTAGGGATAAACAAACACTTTGTAACATTGCCAGCATGGAGAACGCAGACTATTGCAATAAAAAGATAGAGATAAAGTCATTAATTCTCTTTGGAACCACTTGACTATATGTGTGGATCATAAAACAAAGGGGAATTAAAAACAAAAAAAGAAACTCCTGAGATTCTTTAACGGTTCTAAAATGACAGATCTGGTTACCCATTTTCGGTACGTATTTATTCGAATTCCTGTGTTTTTGAGATATAGTGTGGATTTTAGGTAGACGGGAAGGGAATAATGAGAAAGAGACGCTTAATGAGTGGAATGCTTGTAGAATGCGAATACTATTATTTCTGCTTACCCCGACAGAAAATCAAATTAATTGCCTTGTTGTAACTTTTTGGGTTTTACTGAAATAATTCCGTCACGCGGCATCAGATCACTGCTACCAAAATCCGTTATTTAATAATTCCCGAAATGGATGAATGGAAGTTTCTCAGCACGTAATCACAAAATCATGTAGAAGCAGTTCTCTGTAATTCTAGTAAGTTTGAGATGCGTAAGATTCAGTACGATTATCCATGTGCGATTTTCACTGTTCCAAGCGACTCTTTATAGAGACACCCCTACAGAAAGGAAAATTGCTTCTGTTTTTTCTTCCTTTGCTCCCCGTAGCTCAACAGAAATTTGGAAGACAGTGCGCCCAAGCATACATAACCTCAAGAAATTATTGTGCAACTCTTTTACTTGCTTTTTCCAACATACTCACGACTTCCCGAGAACAGTAGTACTAAAAAGTCCTAAATAATAAAAAAGAAAATAATTCAAAAAGAAACGAGAAACAAAATAAGGGTTTTTACTATCACAATGCCCTTCAACTTCGTTATTTCTTGAAATTTTATTCTCCATTTTTTCATGAATTTATATTTTTTCCACCCTGCATGCAACATTCTGCACAAAAAGCGAACGGCAATGCTAGTAATATACTTTTCAAAACCTAATAATAATACAAATTTCATTTAATTGTGCATTAAAACAGCTGTACTCATACCGATAGCATGTCAAACACACAATAATATCCTTGTTGTAATTTCTATTTTGTCATTTGCTTTTCGTTTGTGTTTTTTTTGCTTCAGATCAAATACTCGTACGATTTGCTTCCATCCATCTTTTCCCCCCTCTCCCCACCAGACTTTAACGGGCAACCAATAAAACTCGTAAGTAAAAAAGAAATGCCTATACGTAGGATTTTCTACTTTGCTCTGATACCTTACTTTCTGTTATATAGCTAAAGTGAGCTATTGCGAAAGTGGGGTGGAAGAGACAATAATACACAAATTAGCAAGTAATTGCCAAACAACTAACCATATAAACCTACATTACAGTATAGTATGTATATTATCTTGCATTCTCTTGACATCTAGTATTGTTTAGATTAAAATGGCAGTGGCAGTGGCAGTGGGAAATGAACATAGATGTATAGTGTATTATTTATTACTACGATGAAAAGTTTTACGAAAAAAATTGAAAAATTGAAAAATAATTATACAATAAAATTTTTTTTTTCATTTCGTACTTTCTTGCCTTTTTTCTTCGTGATGCTTTAATTTCAACTACTAATGAATGCATGAATAAATATTATGTTATTTCGATGCTCTTGAAATATCTAGCTTTGAGCTATTAGGTTTTACTGTTCATTTAATAGTTTAGTAGTCGCTTTGAGTGAGAGCAGTTTGAAATTGATGATTGCTAGCACATATATTATGCATGGTTCATCCATAGCTTGTCGATAATAGAAGAGTTCATTGGACTTCTTTTATTTCATTTTTTTTTTCTTAGAAAACGTTTTTAATAGCAAGATGGTTAATAATAATTATTCATCCAATACTTTTATAATTTCATATATATATCCTGATGTCTAGCATTAGAAAATATTCATCACATCATCTCTACTTGCTATCTCATTTGAACATCATCTCATCACTTCTTATATTTCTTCATAATCAAGTAATATTATTAACTTTATTCTTTTTTTTGTCTTGATTTCAGAGCAGTGAAAACAAACATAAATCCTTCAAGTCATCTAGGGTTCTTGATAAGGAATATTTGTTTAATAAAAATCTAATCAGTTTATCAACTAATACTATGTCAGACAAAAATTCTGATATAAACATTTCGGAAACAAGCCTAATAAACAAGGCTACATCTTCATCAAATAATCTAACGGAAAGAATTCACACAAGTACTACAAATGACTACATAAATGAAAAGCTAGGAAGTGTTGAAGAAGTTTCATCCTTTGACTATGTTCAAGAAGCAGCAAAAACAGGCCGTTTTCGTAGATGGGCAGACTCTTTCAAGAGAGCTGAGAAATCCACTGAAGCTGAAGATGGTGAGTCAGGAAGTATTTATAATGGTAATGAAAGCACAGAATTGAAAAAGGCTATGAAATCAAGACATGTCGTCATGATGTCTTTAGGTACTGGTATTGGTACTGGTTTATTGGTTGCTAACGCTAAAGGTTTAGCCATCAGTGGACCTGCACCATTAGTCATCGGTTACGGCTTAGTCTCTTTCATTACATATTTTATGATTCAAGCAGCTGGTGAACTAGGTGTCACCTATGCATCATTACCAGGTAACTTCAATGTCTATTTCGGTACTTTAGTTTCTAGACCATTTGGTTTCGCTACAGTATGGCTTGCTTCTGTTCAATGGTTAACAGTTATCCCATTAGAATTGATTACTTGTGCAATTACTATTAAATATTGGACAGAAAAAGTGAATGGTGACATTTTCGTTTTAATCATTTACGTTTTCTTATTGTTCATTCATATATTCGGTGTGAAGGCGTATGGTGAGGCTGAATTTTTATTCAACACGTGCAAAATTCTAATGATTGCAGGTTTTATTATTTTATCCATTGTGATTAATGTTGGTGGTGCAGGCAATGACGGTTATATTGGTGGTTCTTACTGGAATAACCCAGGTGCCTTCGCAAGTGACAATGCAGCCTCGAGATTCAAGAGTATATGTTACATTTTAGTCACAGGTTATTTCTCCTACGGTGGTACTGAATTATTTGTTTTATCAGTCAATGAACAAGAAAATCCAAGAAAATCCACACCACAAGCTGCTAAGCATTCAATCTACAGAATTCTTGTCATCTACCTACTGACTATGATTTTAATTGGTTTCAATGTTCCTCATGATAGCGATCAATTGATGGGATCAGCAGGTTCTTCTGCTCATGCTTCTCCTTACGTTTTAGCGGCATCTCTTCATGGTGTAAAAGTTGTACCACATTTCATCAATGCTGTTATTTTAATTGCTCTTATCTCTGTAGCTAATTCGTCCTTATATGCTGCCCCAAGAATGATGGTTTCATTAGCACAACAAGGTTTCGCACCAAAATTCTTAACGTATGTTGATAGAGAAGGTAGACCATTATTAGGTATTGCCGTCTGTGCTGTTTTCGGTGTAATTGGGTTTGCTGCAAGTTCTGACAAAGAAGAAGATGTTTTCACTTGGTTGGCTGCTATAGCTGGTTTAAGTGAATTGTTTACATGGAGTGCATTTTTCCTTTCCCACATTCGTTTCAGACAAGCTATGAAAGTTCAAGGCAAAAATATAAAAGAATGTGGTTATTTATCTGTAACTGGTATTTGGGGCTCTATAATAGGTCTCTGCTTCAATATTTTAGTCTTCATAGCTCAATTTTGGGTAGCTTTATCACCAATTGGTAACGACGGTAAATGTGATGCCCAAGCATTCTTTCAAAGTTATCTAGCTTTCCCAATTTGGTTAGCTTTCTATTTTGGGTGTATGTTTTACTATAAAGACTACACTTTATTAAATCCACTAGAAAGTATAGATCTTGATGATCATAGACGTATCTACGATCCGGAAGAATTAAAAAAAGAGGACTTAGCAACAAAAGCAGAATTAAAACGTAGAGGTTTCCACGCTCAATTAGTTGCTTTCTTCTGTTAGTTCATCAACTCAATAGCATATATAACATATAAATGTTACATAAAAATGAAAAGCACTACTAATAATAAATTGCATTTTTCTTAATTAATATAATAACTTTTTTGATTTAATTTCATAAAACGTAAATACTAATATTAGTAATCTATAATCTATAAATAACGTTTATAAATGTGGGAGAAATCATTACCCAACAATATTTAAATGGTGGAATAAATATAAAGAATCTAGCCTTTAGTTCGTAAGATATATAATATCATAGGTTCACTGATTAACGGTTTAAGCCCATTCTCTTGGAACAGTAGTAGCCTTAATCAATCTTTCCTCTTCAGAACCTGGAGCTGGGTGGTGGTCATATAACCAAGAAGCGTGAACTGGTAAGGTCATCATAATTGATTCAACACGAGAACCTGGGGTTCTTAAACCGAATTGGGTACCTCTGTCGTACATGATGTTGAATTCGACGTATCTACCACGTCTAATGGCTTGCCATTGCTTTTGTTCTTCAGTGAATTCCATATCCTTTCTCTTAGCGACAATTGGGATGTAAGAAGCGATCCAAGCATCAAAACCGTCTTCACAGATCTTTAAAATTTCTTCTGGGTCCTTTTCATTGAAATCATCGAAGAAAGTACCACCGATACCTCTGGTTTCACCACGATGAGTGATTAAATAGTATTTATCAGCCCATTTCTTAAAACGTGGGTATAATTCTTTGTCGTGCTTGTCTAAAGCGTCCTTATGAGTCTTATGGAAAAATTCAGCATCTTCGTCGTATAAGTAAGATGGGGTTAAATCAGCACCACCACCGAACCACCAGGTTTGTGGAGTACCATCTGGGTTCCAAGTTTCAAAGTAACGGTAGTTCAAATGGGTAGTTGGACAATGTGGATTGTGTGGGTGAATAACCATACTCAAACCACAAGCAAAAAACTTAACGCCATCGGTCTTTGGTAAACCGGTAGCTTCATCAATTGGTAAGTTTAAGTCTTTGTGGTCGTTCTTCATCGCTTTGATAGCTTCTGGGGTTAAAGTACCGTGAACAACGGAAACGTTACAACCACCCTTTTCAATGGTAGTACCGTTTTGGATAACACAGGAGGTACCACCACCACCGTCGTTACCACGGGACCAAGTGTCAGCACGAAATTTGTTACCTTCTTGAGTTTCTAAAGCAGCAACAATTTCTTTTTGTTTACGACGGATTAATTCTTCCATCTTTTGTCTAATAGACAAGTTGGTTGGGTCAACTGGAGCAGGCATCTTATGTTTATATAATATTAAGTTGATAGCTTCTAGCGTTGTACTTCTTAGACAAGAATAAAAAAAAATATAAAAAGAGATTATTTCAAAATATAGATCGAAGCTTGTAAATGATCTTTAATTTATTAGACAATATCCATCTCCTTTATATATTAATCAAATTTAGTTTTTCAAAAAGCAAAAGAGAGTTGAGCTAAAAAAAAATTACTGAAATATCCTTTTCCCAAGCGTTGCGACAAGCTACTTATTCGTTGAATTACCTAAAAAGTATTAAATTAATTACTAGAACTCTAAGTGACTGGACTTCTCAACAACTAAGTTAAGTAATAAAAATATAATGCATAGATCAGCGGATATCAGGTTATGTTATTAAAAGATCCAAACATCAAATCAACTAGCTACGATTATTTCCATATAGTAAAAGAATTTAGAAGAGGCTCCTCTAGTATAAATTACTTCATTGGTTTGACTAATTGATTTTTTACCAGATAAACGAATCTACACAGTTTTACTTTAAGAAACAACTACAAAAATGCATTGAAAAACTGACTTTGGTTTCTTAGCTCATAAAATTTCCGTTGAAAAATGAAAACAAACGAATAAGATGGGATACTAAACGATGAAATGTTTATTAAGTGAATTTCTACGAGAACTTTTATTGGTAGAATTCGAAAAATTGAAATATATATTTTACGAAGTGCAGATAAAACGTATTTTTGTACAAGATATGAAGCTGTATAGTTACTTATTTTCATTAACATTAAAAGTTTCTTTTGTGATAACAATTATTGTAAACTATGAAATCCGTGATATATAGCATAGAATACTTAGGAAATTGTAGTACGAAGGAGTTCAAAGAGCGATCTAACTATTTCAGTATATGTTGAAATATAACGATATAAGCTAATCTCAGCTGGAGATTGGCCTTTAAACTGTGTTATGCCATTTTTTGGAATTTTTAAAACATATTATTGTAATTTATTTCAACCAGTTTAAAGATTTAAAATAAGCTTTGTGTAAGGAAGTAATCATCAACCATAGTTTACTGAGTTTTTTTATGAGCATATGACAAAAGCTTTTGAAGTGACAAAAATAATACCCATTTATCAATGTTTGAAGAGATGGCGGAATGCTGACTAGTATTAAATAGAAAACATCTTCGGCTTGGTAGGCAAAATTCAAAAGCGTTTAGTAAAATTTCTTGACTTGTACTAAACAAATGAATAATACCAAAATAAAATAACAATTGACAGTTTCGACATTATAAATTAAAAGTAAACACAATATTTTGAATTCAAACAAGATCTTTAATTATCTATGTATACTTTCCACCGCACATGAAAAGATTTTAAACGAGATATATTGCGTGTGCGGCATTTTCCGGGATAAATATTTAAACGAAGAAGGCGAAGTTTAAAATAAAAAAACTGACATCGAATAATTCCTAGAAATGCAAATATGAATCTGAGCTTCATTAAACGAAAGTTTCATTTAAATCAGAATGTTTTCTGCCTCTGGTTAATGGTCCATTTATGGCTCAAATTGTTGTTTCATTGAACTAATTAAGGGACACAAGATCTCAGATCTACCTTAAAACAAAAACTGTGCATTGGCATAAATGGTATTAAGATGAGACTAGTTTTTCAGTTGCTTATTTACTCCGTTTAATTTTTTATTTATCTTAGTTGATTGAATACATTTATGTATGCAAGTATGTGTGTGTTTGAATTTTAAGGGTACAACTGTTTTATAAACATTAACTCGGAACTGTGTAATAATCTGATGGTATTGGGCGGGGGTGCATTTACTAGAAATTTTGTAACTCAAATCTAATTTTATTATTCGGTTGGAAAAAAAGTTTGCTACTGAAATCTAAATTAAACTCATGGATTTTTCCGTACCATTTGATTATCATGCCCTTTGGTAAAGTGGTATATGAGCTCAAAGATTACAATTATCAACATTTTAAAATCAACAATTAGTTATTGATTTGATGCGTTGATATTAGAAAATATCTTAATACAGTAAATTTTGTAATTGTAAAATGGGCTTAAAAACAACAAGGAAAATAAATTGTTTATGTATTTAATATACGAGATAAGTTGCTCAATAAAAAAGACTCTACTTGTTTTATGCTAAGATTGCATTCAACCTTGCTCATAAATAAAATATTCGATAATGCAAAGAGATTATAATTTAATGATGCTTTCAAAATAAGCATAATTTTATATTAATTGAAAAATTTAAATTCTCTTAAACTAATTATATATTTTTTTATATTTACTGTTCCCAAAGAATTTCCCCCCCAAAATCCATTTCCCGCTGGAATGACAAACTCCAGAACTAAAGATAAATTAAAAATATATATATGTGTAAAAATCTAAGATGCTGACTACAAATTACAATATACTTAAATAATAACTGATCTAATGCACATCAAAACACTTACTTCAGCATACGTAATAATATATGCCACATATAGGATACTACTATTTATTTTATTTCCTAAAAAAACATCACATACCTTTATTGCAGTTATCATTAACCAGATAATTTTGGCTTTAATGTAATTTTTTTAAAATCTGTTCCATTTCAATTCATTCGCTATAAAGTTACAACATTTAAATATAATTACTTCCATTAACCAATGAACTACTGAAAGAATGCTTATAAACAACAACAAGCGGTGACTTATCAAGACATCTCTAAAATAAGAAGGTACGTTAACATATGTTAGCCGACATATTAGTCAACACATTAGTCAACACATTAGCACATGCTCAGATATAAGTACATATTTGATTATTGTGATCTCATTTATAATTTTAATAAGGACTAATGTAATATATTACTGAGCGTGAATTTGGTATAAATTGGATATTTTTTCAATTCTATTTTGATTAAAGGGTGTCTGGTATATGTTACCTTTGTTGATATTCTGGAATGACACAACATCGTCAGGAATTTAAACTACATATACTAGACTTGCTTCATATCAGCGCTGCTCATTATAAAATAGTATACATTTTTGTTTTTGCTTCTACACCGATTTAACAGCGGCTGTAAAAATAAAATTAAAGAGCAATAAACAAAACAACAATAACAAAATATTACTATGGGGTAGGAAAATCAGCACTATTATTGCGTGAATGGAAAAATTTGTCGGCAATCGATTGCACGGAGAATTAATAATATTTGGAAAATCTCAAAACAAGTTTCCAGGCATTTCTTTTTGTATTTTTTTATATTTTTTGAAATTGAAAAAAAAACAAACAAACGGGAGACGTTGCTAGTTCTAACTGTAAATAATAGATGCAGTATAAATCTGTGAAAAAAAGACCAATAAATTAACAACCGCTAGGGAAATTATTTAAAGAAAAATGAAAATCATAAGTAAATTCTTAAATCCATTAATTTCTTGTGTGAAAGATTATAGAAAGTTATCATCTTTATTCGAGACTGCAAAACATTTTACAACTAAGAAACAACTGCAATAAAAAAATTGACTGACGAATTAAGAACAAACTTAGAGAATAGTATTAGTTTCTAACGATTATTTGATATTTCTGTAATCCATTTTAAGAAACTTAAACTTTTTGAATACTTAATATGGTAAAATATTTTCAGAAACTGCAGTATTTTCAATAGTAATAATAATAAATAATAATAATAATAATAATTATTATTATTATTTATTATTAATATTTTTCATTTCTATGTACGTACATAACATCTTTTTTCTTATTACCGATGAGACATTCAAAACAGTCACAAAATTACCATATATGGTTATGAATGAGTGACAACTAGAACATTCAAGTAGTTTATGCACCCATATATTAGAGTTTGTTTAACTATTTGAAAATTGTAATATAAGCAGGGTTGTTCTGTGAACCAGTTGATGAATAATATAAAACAATATTTCTAATTCAAATATTTTTGATAAGAAAAGGATATGTACGTATGTAACTAATTGAAAGTGTGGTTAAATTTAATTAGCAAATTGGCAATACAGAAGTAACAAAAGAAGGAGGCTGTAACGGCTGTTATCGAAACCATACAATCTTTCTTTTTTAGTTTTCCGTAATTCACACTTGTGCTCTAACAATCTCACTTTCTTTCTTTCTTTTTATTTATTTTTATATAATCGGGCACATCTTTCCAATTTAAGACGTACTTCTAGAATTAGAGATTATTAAATAATTACAAATTTTTTTTTAACTTTTTGTAAACTGTTATGTCAATTTTCACTCGTTTGTTTTGTGCGGCTTCACTTCCATTTTGATCTTAAGGAAAGCATATCAATTTAATTCTTAAATAAAATTACTGTGAGTAATTATCTCGATCTGGCGTACTTTAATTTACTACCTGCAATCTTAATCATGCAATCAATTCTCTTTCTCAGGATTCCCCAGAATGAATAGAAATTTCATATTCGTCAATTTGTCATTTTCTTTTTTTCATTTAAAACAGTTTTATTATTTATATTAAACTTTAAAAAAACGTATGATTTTAATTTCAGAATTATGTACCTTTTCTCTTGGTACTCTTATTATTTTTTCATTTATTATTTAACAGCTCCCATTTTAAAATTACTTGTGACTGTCAGTCAATTATTTATTACAATTTGGTCTTTTCTGCATTTCTTTATATACCCAGTATTTATATAAAGTTGAGAAAAATAATAATATATTAATAAATTAATATATAGGATCTCCTTTGTATATCCTGATTCAATTAACTCGAGTACCTTTTAATTGGGCAAAAATACCTGCGAGTGTATCAATAATTTGAAAAACAAGATATCCATACATCTTTAGCGACTATTTAATCATAAAACAACCACATAAAGCATACATTAAATAGTCAAAAAATGAACCCTGTTACACAATTACATCCAGATAATCAGTTTTGCTCTCAAAATTCACATCTACAATTTCAAGATATAGATGATATCAATTCATTATATTTTAAAAAAAAATTCTAACATTGCTACCATCATTGCCGGGCCAATTAACTGATGATAATTTTATGAAAACTGCCCTTAATAGAGATTTATTCACAAATCAAGATTTCAGTAGAAATGATTCGGGAAATTCAATCGATCCTAATAATAATGTTATACTGACAAATTCAATCTCAATTTCTGAACTAACAGAATATTCTATGTTTCCTCAAAGAAAATTACCTTTTTCCTATAGTTATACATCTGACACACCAATAGAAAATTATACAGTAACACCAGTGTCATATACTACGTCAACATCTTCAAAATTTGGCAATAATAATTCCACACGAAATTCAAGTTCATCAACACATTCCATATCATCTATAAGAAGTGGACTAGATGTCTTTCTAGGTATGTCACCGGTGACAACAAATTATAAATCGATGAATGATACAGAGTCAACTTCATTTCAACAACTTAACTCAACTAACATTCTACAACAAATAAATGGAAATATAGCCACACTAGGAAATTCAAATAATAGTCAATTAAATAAGGAGATCAGTAGTTCTGATAAAAAAAAATCTACAAAGAATAATAGTACAACAAAGTTAAATAAAAAACCCAAAACTAAAAAGTCCACTATTAAGAATAACCTGCTTGCTAAGAAGAAGAAAAAAGTGAATAAAAAAGCAAGCAAAAAAATCAGTAAAAAAACAAAAGAAAGCAAACTAGAAATCAAAACAGAAATTAAAAAGCTACCAAACGATTTTGATCCACATACATTTTCTTCAATCGACGACGATGAACTAAAGCTTGATCCATCACAGTATGATCCAAAAAAAAAATATATCTGTAAAGTATGCTCTAAGGGCTTAACCACTTCGGGCCACTTAGCAAGGCATTATCGGATTCATACGGGTGAAAAAAATTACTCATGTTTACATGAAGGTTGTGATCAAAAATTTAGTAGACATGATAACTGCAAACAACATTACAAAACTCATTTGAAAAACTATACTAAATAGTTAACGTCAGCGTTAAAAAAATACAATACCCTTTGATTGATAGAAGGAAGTGGATGCTTCATACCATATCCGTTGTTTAAATAAATATATATACATAAATATATATATCATATATTCTTTTTAGATCTTCACTGTATCTCACTGTTATAATAGTAGCAAAAGCTATTTCAACAGTCATAATTTATAATCATTTTGTCATCAAACATATATTACATGCATTTATTTTTTTAATATGTGTACGTCATCTCATTCCCTTAAGTATGAAAAAAATAGAAAATGGAAAATTTGAAAATCGATCATTCTCAATTATAAAAAAAGGTTATTCACTTACAAAATTTCTATGCGACCAATTTTGATGTTCGTATTATATTGTCTATAAATGGGCAATACAGGAATTGTCCTTTTAAAAATAATCTCAAATCATAACTATGGTTGAAAATACAGACCAAACTACTCAAAATGAACAAGAGAGAAGAGAGACCAGAGAAAGACTAAGATTGCTATTCCAATCGCTTAACAATAGTGGGAACAATGGGAATAGATCTAACGATTCCATGCTATTACAGCTACTATCGGAATTAATTCCGGAAGATTTACAAAATGAGTGGTTTGATTCCTTAGCCGATAAAAATGACAAAGGTTGCAAAGAAACATTCGTAAGTTCGTTACCTAGAGTAAGCATAAATGATATTCTAAAACAAGAAATAATAAGAAACCCGGAAATTAAAGCAGCACACTTAAATTGTTCGATATGTTATTGTAAATACACTGACGATGACTATCCTCTAATAGCACAATTGCCACATTGTGGGCATCATTTCGACTTTGAATGTATCTCCATTTGGTTAAGCAAAAATGAAACTTGTCCAATTTGCAGAGATAATTTAACGTCACATAAGGAAGTTATAGACACAAGCAATGTTGAGTTAGAAGAAGATTGGGGAATGTACGGTTAACTAACAGGTCATGATACTTACGCACATAATTTACTAAACTAGCAGTTAATGTTTTTTTATATATAGAGTATCATCATCAGTAAGAAACATATGTACTATGTAAAAAAATATTATGATGTAATATAAAGCATAAATAATTCTTATTGATAATTAATATAAATGTTTGTGCGAAGAGTTTTCAATTAGAGATTTAATTGATAAACCTTTGAGCTGTTAAAGATTTTTCAAAATCTCATTGATTGAATATTGGTTTACTCATTATAATATTCCTGTTATTTGTATGTTGTGGAATAAATCTTCTATAACATTCGTATTGTTATTGTTCGAGAACTAATTTCCTGATGTTTTTATAAACAATTAAAGTAAACACGGTTATAGGTCAGATTAATTATTAATCATAACGCACTTCAGCCCCATCCCCTCTCCACCTCCAGCAACCGTAATATGTCATACTGAATATACGCTGAACTTCATTGCTACGAAATATTTTTAACCTCCTCTCTCTCGTTCGCCTTTACCCGCTTCTCTTCCGAGTTGATGATACCTTAATTTTCTGTATCTTTCTTGCCAGTAAAAACGAGTCTTCATCATCTCCCAAAAGTATAGTTTTATTAAAGTTAAAGTTTAATAACGATTAACTCTTCCTTGACCATTTCCAGAACTAGTGCAGAAAATTAATTTGAATAGAATTCATTAAAATTAATTGGAAATTAAGCGTGAGCGTACTTCTTAGTTTACGAGCTTTTTACATGTTTCAATAAATTGCTGGTAGCAAATTAATAAATAAAATTAGGTAAAATACTTTTGGGTGGGTCTCGAGCGGGGGTCCCAAGAGTCGCCAATATATATATATGTATAAACATTCACCCACATTAAACTGTTTCTGTACATAAGTACCGATCATGATAGAGCTGCTCCAGCTTTTTTTCTTGCTGTTTAACGTTTTGAGGTTGGCTGTTAAGGCACATCCACTTTATCATCGGCGTTAATCCCACGGAATGTAATCGAAGACCCGCTTTTAGTTCTTTAATTTTTATTTTCTAATAGTAACTATCATGTTCTACTGATAAGGAAGACGACTATCCACGTTTTGATCTCTCTTGTGCAAACTGGTATTATCATGTATTGCCATATTTTACTATTGTTGATGCAGTATGACGATCTACATGAAAGAATCCTTTACTGATCTTTGTTAATTACTAATAATTTAATCCGTAAGGGTCCCAGAATTTTACTGCAAAATAGAGAACATCTACAGACAAATCACGAAGACATAAGTGCTTATGAAAAAAGTGACACAAAAAGGTACTTGTATTAAATATTTATATTAATAATAAAAATGTATATAAAGGCATACACATTTTAGTACTCGATAATGTTTATTTTAATTACAATTAGATAAAGTCAATTAATATTAATAAATTTTTCTTAATCAATAATATTACATCTTAGATTATTATTTATTCTAAGTAATTAGATATTTAAGGATTATCAAATAGACATATATATATATATTTAATTTTATATTATGTTCACTGGTAAATTTTATTAAAAAGAACAACAATTTTATTTAAGATTAATAATAAAACTTATAAACTATTTTAATAATTAAATACACTACAAAATAATTATACAATAAACAAATATTACAAATTAAAAGTGTAATAGGAAATGTCAGCAATCAATTATGATTATTCAGATTTTCATTCATTATCAATCGATGAAACATTAGAATTGCTCCAAACTAATTTAAACAATGGCTTGAATCAAAATCAAATTCATGATCGTTTAAAAAATAATGGTCACAATACCATAGGCGATGAATCCAAAATTGATTATAAAGGAATGGTCTTACATCAACTTTGTAATGCAATGATCTGTGTTTTAATCGTTTCAATGATAATTTCATTTGCTATCCATGATTGGATCACCGGTGGTGTCATTACAGGGGTTGTGGCGATTAATGTCGTCATTGGTATATTTCAGGAATATAAAGCAACAAAGACTATGAATTCATTAAGGGCGTTATCCTCCCCTAATGCAGTTGTTATTAGAAATGGCCAAAATGAAATAATTGACTCAAAAGAAGTTGTCGTTGGTGATATATGTGTTGTTAAAGTGGGAGATACAGTTCCTGCTGACTTAAGATTAATTGAAGGCAAAAACTTCGAAACAGATGAGTCTCTACTGACAGGTGAATCATTACCTGTTTCCAAAGAGCCTGATAATATATATGATAAAGAAGCTGACACGCCAGTTGGTGACCGTTTGAACTTAGCATTTTCGTCATCGACGGTTGTCAAAGGTAGAGCTAAAGGTATTGTTATAAAGACAGGTTTACATACAGAGATTGGTAAGATCGCTAAATCGCTGCAAGATGACGCAGGGCTAATTTCTAGAGACCCATCAAAAACATTTTTTGGTAATGCATGGAAAACAATAAAAGATACTACAGGAGCATTCTTAGGTATTACGACTGGTACACCGTTGCATCGTAAATTATCTAAACTGGCAGTTCTATTATTCTGGATTGCAGTTGTATTTGCGATTGTAGTGATGGCTTCGCAAAAGTTCGAAGTGGACAAAGGTGTTGCAATTTATGCGATCTGTGTGGCGTTATCGATGATTCCTTCCTCATTAGTTGTGGTGTTGACGATCACCATGTCGGTTGGTGCGGCAGTGATGGCATCTAGAAATGTGATCATTAGAAAACTGGATTCGTTGGAAGCACTGGGCGCTGTGAACGACATCTGTTCTGACAAGACGGGCACACTAACACAAGGTAAGATGGTTGCGAAACAAGTGTGGATCCCTACGTTTGGGACGATCCGTATTGGTGACTCAAACGAGCCGTTCAACCCTAACATTGGTGATATCGAGGTTATTCCTAAGGTGTCGCCATTTGAGTACTCATACAATGAATCTGAGGATGTTGGTATTATCCGGTCGTTCAAGGAGAAATACCTGAATGGCGAGCTTCCTAGCGGCATGGACAGTAATTTATTCAGACAGTGGCTAGAAGCTGCGTCTCTAGCGAACATAGCTACGGTATTCAAAGACAAAGAGAGTGATGACTGGAAGGCGCACGGTGACCCTACTGAGATTGCCATCCAAGTGTTTACTGCCAAGATGAATCTTCCACGTTCGGTGCTTACCGGGGAGAACTTTGGTGGTGACGAGAGTGAACGGAACAACGAGAAGAGTGACGAGAGCGAAGTGCCCTTTGAGCACTATGCTGAGTATCCATTTGATTCTACAATTAAGAGGATGTCAGCAGTTTACAAATCGAAGGTAGATAATAGGTACGAGGTGTACACGAAGGGTGCATTTGAAAGTGTGTTGAAGTGCTGTGGTAAGTGGTATGTGAAGGGGAGCGAGGTGAGTGAATTGAGAGAGGAGGATGTTGAGACGATCAAGAAGAACATTGATATTCTGTCGTCTGAAGGTCTGAGAGTTCTAGCGTTTGCGAAGAAGAGCTACAGGTGTGACGATGTGAGCGAGGAGGAGTTAGAAATGTTGAAGAGCAAGCGTAGTGAAGTTGAGGAGGACCTTATATTTTTAGGGCTAATTGGTATTTACGATCCACCGAGGCCTGAGACAGCGGGGGCCGTGAAGAAGTTCCATCAAGCTGGTATCAATGTTCGTATGCTTACAGGTGATTTTCCTGGTACAGCCAAGGCGATTGCGCAAGAAGTTGGTATTTTGCCGACGAATCTGTACCACTATCCTAAGGAAGTTGTTGATATCATGGTGATGACAGGCAGTCAATTTGACAAGATGAGTGAGAATGAGATTGATGAGCTTCCAGTATTACCCTTAGTTATTGCACGTTGTTCGCCTCAAACCAAGGTGCGTATGATCGAGGCACTACACCGTCGTGATAAGTTTTGTGCGATGACAGGTGATGGTGTGAATGATTCGCCGTCGTTGAAGATGGCTAATGTTGGTATTGCTATGGGTATCAACGGGTCAGATGTTGCGAAGGATGCAGCTGATATAGTACTGAGTGACGATAATTTTGCGTCGATTTTGAATGCGGTTGAAGAAGGTAGAAGGACCAGTGATAATATTCAAAAATTCGTATTACAATTATTAGCTGAAAATGTTGCACAAGCTTTATACTTAATTGTTGGTTTATGTTTTCAGGATGAGTCCGGTAAATCTGTCTTTCCATTATCTCCAGTTGAAGTTCTATGGATCATTGTTGTTACCTCATGTTTCCCAGCCATGGGTCTAGGTTTAGAAAAAGCAGCCCCAGACTTGATGGATAGGCCACCAAATGATTCCAAGCATGGTATTTTTACTTGGGAAGTCATAACTGATACATTTGTATATGGTATCTTTATGGCAGCTGTCTGCATGGCAACGTTTGTTATTGTTGTATTTGGTAAAGGTGATGGTGCTTTAGGTTATGACTGTAATGATGCATATAACGATTCATGTAACTTAGTTTTTAAAGGTCGTTCAGCAGCATTTGCAGCTATGACTTGGTGTGCATTAATTTTGGCATGGGAAGTATTAGCATTTAGAAGATCATTCTTTAAAATGCAACCCGAAACTGACACACCTTATACCCAAGTTTTTAAAGATATCTGGAGTAACAAGTTTTTGTTTTGGTCTATTATCTTTGGATTCGTTTCTGCATTTCCAGTTGTTTACATTCCTGTTATCAATGACAAAGTATTTTTACACAAAGGTATTGGTTATGAATGGGGTATTGCCATTTTGTTTACTATTGTATTCTGGGTTGTTTGTGAAATTTATAAATATTTCAAGAGACATTATTACAAGAAGATCGATAGAGCAAACAATCCTGAAAAAGATTTGGAGAAGAGTTCAAGAAAAGATCCATTTGAAGCTTACAGTACTGCTACTACCATTCAAAGTGAATACATATTATCCAAAAAAACAACATATTAATTGATGTACAATTGAATAACCTATAATTACTAACTTATACATAAGTGTCAAAGTGATTATCTTCCATGATTTAATCAATTTAGTTTTTCTCTATTAAGGAGTTTTAAAATACCATTGCATCTTAACATATAAAAACTGCATATTGAAAATACTAATAATAATACAATTATAATTATATATTAATATTTATTAATTAATGAAATACCTTTTACCTTAATGGTATTATTTATGACATTTTTTATATCATCCTTCTTAATTAATATTGAGTTTCAAGAAACAATATTCATAGTAGGTTTCCTTACACCATATACTATAAATATTCATAGACTAGTAAGATCTCATGATAGACACAAACATATATATTTATATTAAGAAAATGTATACATATCTCCTCTCAAATAAACTATAATTTATTATACACAATTAATTAATTTCTGATTAAAAATAATGAAATAACCCACAATAATTTCTTGAACATACGCTCGTTATGATAGAGAGAGGGAAGTAAACGTGGATTTTGATTAAATATGATATATTTAATACTATAACCAATCCAATCACTCATCTCATCTACTTAATTCATATTTTTAATATCAACAAATTAATTATAATTATGACTTAAACAAAAATTATGTTCCATGATCTTAAAATATAATCAAAATTTCTTCCATGTTCTCATTTATGTTGTTATTTTCTGATTCTTAAATCATGTATCAATAATTACTTATTTCTGCTACAGCAATTTAACAAATTTTTGTAACCATAAGTTCCTTAAATTTTAATTTCTAATTACTTAATCATTAATTTAATTTTGTTGGTCATTACGAACGAAAAAAATAGAAATATTGAAATTGAATCTTATCTACTCCAGTGCTTTCTGGGCCAAATAGTTATGACTTTTTATCTCTACTTTGCTACTTTGGCTCATGAGAGGGGGAAAGTAAATTGTGCGGCACAAAGAATCTTCTTGATCAGATAAGAAGAAGTAACCACTAGAATACGATTTATCAGATTGTTCTTAGAAATTGTTCTCGCTATCAATTTTCTTCCATTTATCGTACAGCCTGCTTAATACATATGTATGACAAACACGAACACACAGACGAACAAACACGTTTTTATCAAACAAGTATTTGTTTCCCCTCTCTCTTTCTGCCTCTCTGTCGAATACTACAGCCGTTTTTATGAGCATTCATAGATAAAAGAATAAATGCGTGCGTATTGAACAGATCGAGGAAAAATACGGAAAATGAGATTAAATTATCCAAGCAAATGACGTAGGTGAAATATGTTGTATTATTTTAAAAAAAGAAACGATCAGTAGAAAAAAATGAACCGTACGGTATCCGTATAGAGTCATCTAAAATTTACGAAAGTATCAACCTGTGCCATTATTAAAACGATAGAAGCATCCGTAGTAATGACCATACGATTTGACGGAGTTTTCACGGATCAAGGAAGATTAAGAGGGTGCAAAGAAAAGCTGTGAGCGGGAGTAGAGTGCTTCTCCGCATCCGTTTGATAATCAGAGCACTACGTACACTGCATTGGTTTACTTAGAAAATGTAAGGGATCGAAGAGATGCCGGCAAATACCGTAGGTGTAGGAGATAGTACGAAATATTAAGATTAGAAATGTTGAAAAAATTTATGTATATAGAAATAACCTTTTACGGCTCATCAATTATTTATATATACACATATATAAGAGTAATTAATTATATCTTAAAATATTTCATTAAGTCATTTTAATACAGAATTCTTACGATCTCGATACTATAATTTTTTTTTCTCACTCTTATTATACTACCTATATACTCAATCAAAAACAAATATTCAATAGTTATAATATTTTAATTTAATTGAATCTGCATCTTTTGCTATCATCTTTATTTTTATATATATTTATATTAATCAAAGATATAATTGGAAAAGCAAACAACTAAATTTAATTTGTTAACCTATAGCTAATTTTAGTTACATATATTGTTAGAAAACTTATAGAATAGAATAATAGAAAAGAACATAACTTTATTTAATTCTTAATATTTTTTCAAAGTTTCATTATAATGTCAAGTTATCAACAAAGGTAAAAAAAACAACAACGAAAAATAACCAAATATATTATACTAGTTGACTTGATTTCATTTCGTGATAATAATAATAAGAAATAGATTATGAGTTCAGTTGATTATGAATTCTCAAATTTCCATTCGCTTTCAATAAATGAAACACTAACTCTCTTAAAGACAGATGTCGATACTGGTATAACTTCTAAAGATGAAGTTAACAGGAGAAGAACTGAAAATGGTGATAACAGTTTAGGTGATGACTCTAAAATAGATTACAAAGCGATGCTAATCCATCAAATCTGTAATGCAATGATTTTAGTCTTAATTATCTCCTTAGTAATTTCATTTGCCATCCAGGATTGGATCACAGGTGGTGTCATTACAGGTGTCGTCGTAATCAATGTTATTATCGGTTTATTTCAGGAATATAAAGCAACAAAGACTATGAATTCGTTAAGGGCGTTATCCTCCCCTAATGCAGTTGTTATTAGAAATGGCCAAAATGAAATAATTGACTCAAAAGAAGTTGTCGTTGGTGATATATGTGTTGTTAAAGTGGGAGATACAGTTCCTGCTGACTTAAGATTAATTGAAGGCAAAAACTTCGAAACAGATGAGTCTCTACTGACAGGTGAATCATTACCTGTTCCAAAGAGCCTGATAATATATATGAATAAAGAAGCTGACACGCCAGTTGGTGACCGTTTGAACTTAGCATTTTCGTCATCGACGGTTGTCAAAGGTAGAGCTAAAGGTATTGTTATAAAGACAGGTTTACATACAGAGATTGGTAAGATCGCTAAATCGCTGCAAGATGACGCAGGGCTAATTTCTAGAGACCCATCAAAAACATTTTTTGGTAATGCATGGAAAACAATAAAAGATACTACAGGAGCATTCTTAGGTATTACGACTGGTACACCGTTGCATCGTAAATTATCTAAACTGGCAGTTCTATTATTCTGGATTGCAGTTGTATTTGCGATTGTAGTGATGGCTTCGCAAAAGTTCGAAGTGGACAAAGGTGTTGCAATTTATGCGATCTGTGTGGCGTTATCGATGATTCCTTCCTCATTAGTTGTGGTGTTGACGATCACCATGTCGGTTGGTGCGGCAGTGATGGCATCTAGAAATGTGATCATTAGAAAACTGGATTCGTTGGAAGCACTGGGCGCTGTGAACGACATCTGTTCTGACAAGACGGGCACACTAACACAAGGTAAGATGGTTGCGAAACAAGTGTGGATCCCTACGTTTGGGACGATCCGTATTGGTGACTCAAACGAGCCGTTCAACCCTAACATTGGTGATATCGAGGTTATTCCTAAGGTGTCGCCATTTGAGTACTCATACAATGAATCTGAGGATGTTGGTATTATCCGGTCGTTCAAGGAGAAATACCTGAATGGCGAGCTTCCTAGCGGCATGGACAGTAATTTATTCAGACAGTGGCTAGAAGCTGCGTCTCTAGCGAACATAGCTACGGTATTCAAAGACAAAGAGAGTGATGACTGGAAGGCGCACGGTGACCCTACTGAGATTGCCATCCAAGTGTTTACTGCCAAGATGAATCTTCCACGTTCGGTGCTTACCGGGGAGAACTTTGGTGGTGACGAGAGTGAACGGAACAACGAGAAGAGTGACGAGAGCGAAGTGCCCTTTGAGCACTATGCTGAGTATCCATTTGATTCTACAATTAAGAGGATGTCAGCAGTTTACAAATCGAAGGTAGATAATAGGTACGAGGTGTACACGAAGGGTGCATTTGAAAGTGTGTTGAAGTGCTGTGGTAAGTGGTATGTGAAGGGGAGCGAGGTGAGTGAATTGAGAGAGGAGGATGTTGAGACGATCAAGAAGAACATTGATATTCTGTCGTCTGAAGGTCTGAGAGTTCTAGCGTTTGCGAAGAAGAGCTACAGGTGTGACGATGTGAGCGAGGAGGAGTTAGAAATGTTGAAGAGCAAGCGTAGTGAAGTTGAGGAGGACCTTATATTTTTAGGGCTAATTGGTATTTACGATCCACCGAGGCCTGAGACAGCGGGGGCCGTGAAGAAGTTCCATCAAGCTGGTATCAATGTTCGTATGCTTACAGGTGATTTTCCTGGTACAGCCAAGGCGATTGCGCAAGAAGTTGGTATTTTGCCGACGAATCTGTACCACTATCCTAAGGAAGTTGTTGATATCATGGTGATGACAGGCAGTCAATTTGACAAGATGAGTGAGAATGAGATTGATGAGCTTCCAGTATTACCCTTAGTTATTGCACGTTGTTCGCCTCAAACCAAGGTGCGTATGATCGAGGCACTACACCGTCGTGATAAGTTTTGTGCGATGACAGGTGATGGTGTGAATGATTCGCCGTCGTTGAAGATGGCTAATGTTGGTATTGCTATGGGTATCAACGGGTCAGATGTTGCGAAGGATGCAGCTGATATAGTACTGAGTGACGATAATTTTGCGTCGATTTTGAATGCGGTTGAAGAAGGTAGAAGGACCAGTGATAATATTCAAAAATTCGTATTACAATTATTAGCTGAAAATGTTGCACAAGCTTTATACTTAATTGTTGGTTTATGTTTTCAGGATGAGTCCGGTAAATCTGTCTTTCCATTAGCCCCGGTCGAAGTTCTATGGATCATTGTTGTTACCTCATGTTTCCCAGCCATGGGTCTAGGTTTAGAAAAAGCAGCCCCAGACTTGATGGATAGGCCACCAAATGATTCCAAGCATGGTATTTTTACTTGGGAAATTATTGTTGATACATTTATTTATGGGATGATCATGGCTGCTTCATGTATGGGTTCATTTACAACTGTTGTGTATGGTAAAGGTGATGGTAATTTAGGTTATAACTGTAATCGTGAATACAGTTCTTCTTGTCATTTGGTTTTCAGAGCACGTTCTGCAGCATTTGCTACTATGACATGGTGCGCTTTAGTTTTAGCCTGGGAAGTTGTTGATCTAAGAAGATCATTCTTTAGAATGCAACCTGAAACTGATACCCCATTTACACAATTTTTCAAAGATATCTGGAGTAACAAGTTTTTGTTTTGGTCTATTATCTTTGGATTCGTTTCTGCATTTCCAGTTGTTTACATTCCTGTTATCAATGACAAAGTATTTTTACACAAAGGTATTGGTTATGAGTGGGGTATTGCCATTGCATTTTCTGTTGCATTCTGGGGTGGTTGTGAACTATATAAATATGGTAAAAGATTATATTACAAGAAGCAAAATATGGCATCTGATCCCGAAAAAGATTTGGAGAAGAGTTCAAGAAAAGATCCATTTGAAGCTTATAGCACTTCTGCTACTATCCAAACTGAGTTATATATAACCAAAAAAGCATCATATTAGAATAATTAAAGCTCAAAAAAGATGCACGAGCATAATAAGACTATTTTTTTTAATGATATTTAATAATACCTCATAATTTTTAATTGCTGTATATTACAATAATAAAACAAACATTATACTAAACCTATTAATAACAAAAATGATATCTAAATTAAGAATAGTTTTATCATCTTTAAGAAATAATTATGAACCTGCTTTACATCATAAATTCATTAGGCAGTTGTTTTTTCTGCGATACTTTGATTAAATATTTAAATAGAATTTCATATAATATTTTTAAGAAATTATTAATTATATAAATGACAATAATAATATCTATTAAATATTGCATAATATTGCCATCATAGATATTACTATGGGATAGTAAATGAGATGTAAACCTATTTAACTAATTGGCATCTACTTTCTTCTCAGTTTCATCTCTTTGAGCATCTGGTTTTAAGGTTGGGAATAATAAAACTTCTCTGATAGTATTGGAATCAGTCAAGAACATGGCTAATCTATCGATACCACAACCCCAACCACCAGTTGGTGGTAAACCGTATTCCAAAGCGTTACAGAAAGTTTCATCAATTAATTGAGCTTCGTCATCACCTTGGTCCTTTTGTCTAGCTTGTTCTTCGAAACGCTCTCTTTGGTCGAATGGATCATTTAATTCAGTGTATGCGTTACAGATTTCTTTAGTAGCGACGAATACTTCGAAACGTTCACATAAACCTGGTTGGTCTCTAGAGTATTTAGCTAATGGAGACATCATTTGTGGGTGACCAAATATAAAGGTTGGGTTAATACACATATCTTCTAATTCACCAACTAATTTGTCTAACATACGAGCATTAGTTAATGGTGGTGGACAGTCTAATTTGTTTTTAATTAGAATTTGTTTCAAGAAAGCACCAGTTTCTGCAGTGTGTAATCGATCGCCTGGTGGGAATTTGACATCGAAGACCTTTTCTAACTCCTCGATCATGTTAATTCTCTTCCATGGTCTAGCAAAGTTTAACTCTAATTCCTTTTCTGGATTGTTTGGATCTGGGTGGTACTTAATGACGTAGTCGCCGGTGATTTCTTTAACCATTTCTGAGAATAATAATTCAGTCATATCCATTAAGTCGTAAACATCAGCATAAGCTTGATAAAATTCACAAGTGGTAAACTCTGGGTTATGTGTCATATCAATACCTTCGTTTCTGAATTGTCTACCAATTTCGTAAACACGGTCCATACCACCAACAACTAATTCTTTTAAGAATAGTTCTGGGGCAACTCTCATGTACATGTCCATATCTAAATCGTTGTGGTGAGTGACGAATGGCTTAGCAGTGGCACCACCCGCAATGACGTTCATCATTGGAGTTTCGACTTCGATAAATTCTCTGCTGTCCAAGAACTTTCTGATGTAACTAATGATCTTAGATCTGGTGATGAAACGACCTCTGGCATCTTTGTTCATGATCAAATCTAAGTAACGTTTTCTGTATCTGGTTTCTTGATCTTTGAAACCGAAGTGATCAGCTGGCAACATATGTAAACATGGAGTTAGCAATTCAATTCTTTCGACGAAGACAGAAATTTCACCTTCACCACCTTTCTTAGGTTGTGTTCTACCGACGTAACCTTCGAAACCTACAATATCCCCTCTCTTTAATAAATCATGGTCTTTTTCATAGTTTTCTTGAATACCGTAGTCTTGAACTTGAGACATGACTTGAACTTCGACACCATCACTGTGAATGACATAAAACTTCAATTTAGAACCAGATTCTCTCTTAGCGTGGATACGGCCAGCGATGGAAACTTTTTCTTCTGGCAAAGTTTCACCTCTCTTCAAATAAGCATATTTTTCCAAGAATTTTGGTAAAGTGATAGACACATTGAACTTGTGTGGGTATGGGTTTGGTTCTTGCGATTTTCTCAATTCCAAAATATTCCTAGATCTTGCTTCAAAATATTGAGAAGGCGATAAATCGGCTAAACCATCGTCCTTCTTCTTCTTAGCTTCTGGTTTAGGGGGAGCAGAAGCTTGTTTAGCAGCCTTCTTGGCAGCAACAGCTCTTTGCTTAATTCTCTTCTTCAATTCAGACTTAGAAACCATTTCACCGGTTTCTTCATCTAAATGTAAATTGGCGACTGCTTCAGTAGCAGCTTTAGCGGCGGAATCTTCAGACATGGCACTAAATTGGTATGTTTACGTACGTATAAAGAGTAGCTTACTGGTTTTTTTTCTATCCTATACACAGAAGCAATCGAGAATAGGGAAAAATAGATGCAAGAACATTTAAATATATATATATATACATATATATATGTCATTGAAGTAGTTGGATATTTCACTATTACACTGTCCATCATATCTACTAGTGCAGTTTCAATTACAATTACTATGCAACTTCGTTTCTTTTCCAGGGCTTCAGTATAACATCCATTGGGAAAATTTTTTTATTATATTTTGCTCTTCGTTTTCGAACATTTCTATCAGAAACCCCCGCACAGACATTGGTCGAAAAGAAACGAATCGAGAAACAGAACAAAACTCACCTCATCGCAAATTTCAGAAAAACAACATTTTGTCAGAAACGGAAGAGAGCGAGAGAGAGTCACATCTCACGAACACATCTGGATCGATCGATCCAACCCTACGAAACGCTATCCAGCACACACATAAGATTAAGAATAGTAATCTAGAAAACGAATGATATCTGTGGTTAGAGTGCTGAACGCATCGAGAACTCAACGGTTCCATACTCTTATTAACTTATTTGCAACTAGTTCTATCGGGACTAAACGGCAAAGGGAATGGAAAATTTCTTAACATCATGTTCGCAAACATAACCATCACATACTGATATAGTTTAATCCGTGGTACTGGTATCTAGCTATGTGCCTATAACTATACCTATCTATCTATTTATATATAAACACGATTCAGCTCATCGTAAAAGCTATAGACGATACTTGAACCACTCAGCCTCTCTCTCTTGACTTCACTCTCCCCCTTCTCTCTTATTTTCTGCCCCTCCTTTTCTTGAAAAATCGTTTTTGTTTCCAAAGTTCTAAAATTTCAATTTTGTACCCTTCTACATACTAATGCCACTGTGGTTCTCGCTTGCAATATATACTCCCGTTCCTCCTATCTTCCTATTATTGACCATACATTGATTAATTTTAAACACATACTTAATCGTTAACTTATTTATTATGCACTAAACACTTTTTGAACTTTATTTATATTTGTAAGTTCAGATGCAGTTTTTAAGATTGGTTTATTGCCAATTCATTTTGTTGTAGCATATTCTATAGTTAATTGTATTCTAATTAACGAACTCCAGCTGAAAAAAGAAGTTAAAGTGAATTCGGTTGAATATTTCATAACTTCCCTATTTTTTTTTAATACATTTCTTAAAGGATATTTTGATTATTAATTGCTTTTAATATATTTGGCAATTCAATATCTTTTACAGAAGTATATTAAGTTGTGCTTACGACAACATTAGATTATTTATCACTTAACAGATTCGTATTCCGCTTATATCAAGAAATATTATTACATAAGGCTCTTTTTGTGTTTTTACTTTATGATAACCACTGATGGGAATAGAAATAATATGGTAAGTTGTAGTAATTCCCGTAATGCTTCTTCAAGACTTGCATCTGCTGCAGTGTCAGGCAATAGACCAGGTTCGATTGAAAAATATAAACAAGGGACGATCTTAACTGTTGGGATAAGAAGAATTGAAATTTTGAAGTATTTAACAGAAGGTGGCTTTGCTCAAATTTATACCGTCAGATTCATTGAATATTTGAATGAATTCGATAATGACGATGCAGAAAACGATAATAATTCAAGGAATCTGAAAATTGGCGATGTTGCATGTTTGAAGAGAGTACTTGTTCCGGATGAAAACGGTCTTAGTGAAATGAGAAATGAAGTTGATGTAATGAAAAAATTGGTTAATTGCCCTAATATTGTCCAATATTATGATTCAAATGCGTCGAAGATCAAAGATAACAGTAATATCGACACAACAAATAATAATGATAATAATAAAAATACAGATTTAGGATTTGAAATCTTGTTACTGATGGAATATTGTCCAAATAAATCATTATTGGATTTTATGAATCAAAGATTAACTACAAAATTGACTGAGAATGAAATTTTAAAAGCAATGACAGATATAACGACTGCAGTCTTGCAAATGCATTATTTGGCACAACCTTTAATTCACAGAGATATAAAGATAGAAAATGTTCTAGTGGATTCAAATAATAACTTTAAACTGGCAGATTTCGGTTCGACAACAAAAATTCAACCACCAATAACAACCCATCAAGATATTGCAATCCTGAATAAAGATATCTATATGAATACAACTCCACAATATAGATCACCGGAAATGATTGATTTATATAAATGTTTACCTATTGATGAAAAATCTGATATTTGGGCATTAGGTGTCTTATTGTATAAATTGCTATTTTATACAACTCCATTTGAATTGACTGGTCAATTTGCAATTTTGCACTCAAAATATGAATTTCCTGCAAATAATTATTCATCAAAATTCATTAATTTAATTATTATCATGTTGGCCGAAAACCCTAATTTGAGACCTAATATTTTCCAAGTTTTATATTATTTGAAATCAATATCTAATACTATGAATTCTAACAACAATGAGGTTCAAAACACACAAGTACAGTTCCCAGATAAATATGAACAAGGCCCATATAATTTCGAGGTTTATACTAAATTTCAAACAAATCTAACCAATTTGAATAACACAATGAATAGTATACAATTGAAAAAATTTGAAAATAACGGTAAATTGGATGTGAATGATAATATTTTACTGAATAAAATATACAATTCAACTTTCGAAGTTTCAACAAAATTACCTTTGGAATCATCAACAGAAACTTCCAGAATTAACAATAGTTTATACCAAGAGCTAGCCTCACCAAATGGTATTTATATGGAGCGTATTTCTTCTGCAATATCAAATGATGAAAGATTATTCAATAACAGTTCTTCAACCTCTAACTTATCTGGCGCCAAAATAGACGAACCCCCAAGCAATGTCGCGGTCAACAATATATATCTACCTGTAACTGCACAAAGACAAAAAAGTCAAAGTTCATTCTCCTCAAATGGTGGTAAATCTTCAAGAAGTATTCCTAAATCAGATTACGTTTCAGAAGAGTTTTTAGCCAATGAAAAAAACACTAAGTCTGACAACTTTACCAAGCAATATAAATCAAATAATCCATTCCCTCAACTAAAACAGAACAACAACGACAGTAACCTAAATCATGGCTCACAACAGATGTTTATCGATGCTGATTATATACCAAGTAATGTCGACGCTCAGACGACGAAAAATAATAACATACCAAATGCTCAACAGAAGAATATTTCTCTCAATACAAGGGTTCAACAACAGCCAATGAATATTATCTCTCCACAATTCAATAACAAACAAATATTTGATTTTAATACGCCATTTTCGCCAAACGTTCCAGTTCAACGAAAAGGGCAAAATATAGCATCAAACCAAGTTGAACAAAATCCAATACCAAACATGTTAGGTTCTTATAGTTATTCCAACAATCAACAACCATTTTATAATACATCATCGGTTGCTGCATCCTTACAACCTCAGATCGATGAAGACCCAAGAGAAATATCTGATAAAGCGTTAAAAGCAAAATCTCAATCTACTGTAACCCCACCAATTCCACCGCCTCCACGCCCAAAAGCTCATAAAATTATAGACACACCTAGAATAGAGGAGGAGAAAAATGTGTATTTGAGAGCTAAAAAAGAAACTCATAATAGTCATCAACCTACTAACTCCACTTCTCCTAAATTTAGAAAACCATCACGAAATGATCTAGAATTGACATTGAATGAATTGCATTTAACAGGCGAAACTAATTCCATCGATACGCCTACAAGTGAAAATACAAGACACTATGATTTTGAAGATTCTATTCTGTCAAGTGAGAGTATTGATATCAATTTGGAAGATACTAAGAAAAAGAAAACAAGACAAATTTTTAATACCGACCAACTTCGAGGTCTCGAGGAGCATGGTAAAGCCAATGAACACCACCAGAGTAAAAATCTGACAAAAAAATATCATTCTAGTGATTCCAAGAATAAGATTGACTCTTCAAAAGAGAACCACAATGTAAGCCATAATAACAGCTCAACTAATTTAGCAGTACCAGAGAAAAAAGTAGGCCGTCGTTCATTGGATCTTAAATATCAAGAAGTTCATTTTTCTTCACCCGATTTATCAGGTGCTTCTAGGAAAAAGAATGCAGGTCAATCTCAACACAATCACTTCCCAGTTTACGAAGGAAATAAAAAGATACATAAATCAATTTACAATGAAAGACAAATGGACAACCAACACTCATCTACATATAATAAGCCAAACAGTTCATATGCCAATTCACAGATGCGTTCATATAATCAACAATCGAACAATTCGAATAATAATACGTCGTTAGCAAGAAGTAACACTCGAGCTAATCATGATTTAGAAAGATATAAAGAAAAAAGCAGTAATCAAAGCAATTCTTCTATATCATTAGGTGATGTGAAAAATTCGTTTTCTAGAGCTAGACAATCTTTAGATTTAGAAAGAATGCGTCGTGATAATTTCCAGAAAACAACTGAAAGTGGTTCTAAAAGGCGTTCATTTTTTTCTTCTGTATTCTCGAAGAAGTGATTGATTATCAGGAAGTAGTCTGATAATATTTTATATTTTTTAGATTAACAAGTATCTGACAGTATAATCGGCAATCTATTGTTATATGATAATACAAACAAGATTTTCAAATTTTATTTTTTGTATATGATTGTTCCTCAAGTAGTAGAATATATATTTTAATTAATGTATTGAAACTACCCTTATAAGAAACATTTAGTAATTTCATATTTTATACTATAATAAATATCTAAAAGGTTACACCAAGACAAACATATTAGTCAATTTTTCATTTCTGACGCAATATGTAGTTCGCGAAAAGAAGAAAATCAATCTGAAACAATCTTGACTATGATTATACTTCCGATCTATACATAAAGAAAGTAATTATTGTTGAACTAAAAGAACCCTTCTGTTAATTATATAACAATCGACTTCTTTAACTTAATAGATGAGCGTATTAATATAGTTACGATAAGCATAAAACTACATCAGAGCCGATAAGTTGCAATTCAAAAATAATTTTAACTAAATGAATTACTCTCAATTAAATTATGACCAACAATCAATGGAAAACTCATTTAATAATCTATCATTCCAGAAACATCATAAATCGTATGGAGATAAAGAGGATATGAATGTGCCAATTTTTAACCAAGATTCATATAGGACCAATGTTGGATCTCAAAAATTTAATTACTATAATGGCAACAAGGAATCCTTTAGTAATAAGAATAATCAAAATTTCATATGGCGAGATGAAACCAACAATCAACAACGAAATGATTTCAGTTATGATACTAAAGAGAATATTGGTGATAAAATGTACCATGACGATGAAAAAATCGGAGCCGATGAAAATTTAGAGCTCATGTTACATATCAAAGATGCACAAATTGAATCATTAGATAATGAAATAAGGAAAATTAAAAATATCCTTAATGAGGAAGTTAACAAGGAACAACTTATCCCCCAATCTAACACTTCCGAACAGTCTTTAGAAATCCCACAATCCTTATTGCATATATTTAAAAGACTATCAACAGCATTACAGGAGACCGAATTTGAACTGGAAGAAACAAATAAAGTTCTTGAGAGTTTATTAACTGCAATTGCATTAGAACCAAGTAATACCTCTACAAAATTTGGAAGGTATGATGTTGAATCTTTGGCGCATAAAATGATAGTAAGGATTGAAACTTTAACCTCTGAAAACCAAGAAATGACAAAAATGATTGCATATGGTAGATCAAAGGAAAAACAGATTGAATTGGAATTACTTAAATCTGAAAATAGGAATCTTAAAGAACAATTATTACAATTACAAGACAGGGAATCAAAGCAACCATCACAGGATTACCGTAATCAAGTAGAAAACCAAGCAAAGAGCATTAAACTTAAAAGAACATAATAAATATTGCTTGCTTTACAGTTATATAAGAAAACCAGATTCAAATAAAAAGATATACCAACAATTGCTAGTATATATTAATATTATACTTCTAGATATTTCTCTTAAATTATTCGAAGTTTAGAATATATATTTATTATTATCCATCTACGAACGAAAAAGAGAGGTCCTACCCGGATTCGAACCGGGGTTGGTCGGATCAAAACCGACAGTGATAACCACTACACTATAGGACCAGTAATTTTAGATCTATTATGATAGTATCAAGGACCTATTCGTTAGTATAAACTGGGTCTTGGGTCGAGTGCTTGTATATCATGTCGATACTTGTTGGAAATGCTCTACTCAACAGTGTTATTCATTGCTTTAATATATTAAAATGTGGTTAAATTATATACTTTATATCTAAATTAATCTCTCTGGTCTCTTGGACCTGGATCAATGAATTATTTACTATTGATTACCGGGGTTTATATATACATCATATTTCAATCTACCGTTCTGTCCAACGAGACGACATCGTCGAGTTGAACACGTACGGCAGGCTGATGGTTCTACAGTACTATTTATGCATTAGGAATTCTGCTATTACATTCTTGCAGGCACATTGTTTCAGGTTTGCAACAATAGTCTCCTAAAGAGGTAATATCTGGTATCGTATAGTCACTTATACGACCAGTTACATTTCCAACAATAAGCAAAGTGTCATAAAGACTTAGTTCTGTCACATACACTACAATAATTCTGACAAGAGTGTCAGAATTATTGTAGTGTATGTGACAGAACTAAGTGTTTATGACACTTTGAGTCCAGAACTAATAGATCACTTACTAATGGAAAGAAGGTCTAGAACAATCTTCCAAGTGGTAGGTGAAAATTTCTCACTACAATGTAAATGGCTACGCGATAAACACAGATGTACAATACAGCACTAAAGATCTTAGGAGGATGAATGAACATGTGTACGTGTTCATTCAACTGTCAGTTCAACTCATATATAAGGAGGGCTTCTAACTCTATATAGAATAGTTTAAATACACTAATAAAGGACCAATCGATTATTTAACTATTAAGAAGATGGACTACTCTAGAGCAACTAACGTGAATGATGACACTAACTTAGATGTTGGAACTACCCAACATAAGCTTGTTTCTCCACAAAGAGTATATAATCTAATAACTTTTAATATATTAAAGCAATGAGCCAAACTATCAAGCAGTAATATCTGGTATCGTACATTCAGTTATACGTCCAGTGACATTTCCAACATTTAGTTTAGCTACTATTTGCAATGTAATGTATTGAACTTATCATTGCATTCGTAGCGACATCAGCTGTTTCAAGTTGTCAGAATTATTGTAGTGTATGTGACAGAACTAAGAGTTTATGACACTTTGAGTCCAGAACTAATAGATCACTTACTAATGGAAAGAAGGTCTAGAACAATCTTCCAAGTGGTAGGTGAAAATTTCTCACTACAATGTAAATGGCTACGCGATAAACACAGATGTACAATACAGCACTAAAGATCTTAGGAGGATGAATGAACATGTGTACGTGTTCACTCAACTGTCAGTTCAACTCATATATAAGGAGGGCTTCTAACTCTATATAGAATAGTTTAAATACACTAATAAAGGACCAATCGATTATTTAACTATAAAGAAGATGGACTATACTAGAGCAACTGAAGTGGCTAATGACACTAACTTAGATGTTGGAACTAACCAACATAAGCTTGTTTCTCCACATGGAGGTCTTACCCGGATGGATAACGACCATTCGAGTTCTCAGGTTGTAAAGGAAACCCTTCAATCAAATATTGAGATTCCTAATGAGAACACAGATGTTTTCATTAGAACATTTAAAAATCGTTTAAGCACCCTAGAGGGCTTATACGAAAAGACTATGATGAAGCATGACGAATTTCTTAACTCAATCGAAGCTGGTGACTATTTAAGCAAAATCACTAAGCTGGAAGAGGAAGAAAAAGGTCTTGAGCTGAACAT